>NC_088918.1:80705000-81005000 GCF_963576675.1 Euphorbia lathyris | reverse complement strand
CAAGAGCGTGTTGATACGCTCAGTTTGCCCATCACTTTGGGGATGGAAACTTGTTGAGAAGTTCAAGGCATGAAAGACTAGTGGCTGCCATCGCAGGACGATTTCAAATGGACTCTTACCGGTGGACTCGCTCCGCTGCAAGTTATACGAGAATTGGGCCACATTAAGTAGCTTTGCCCAATCTCGCTAATGGGCGCTCACATGCTAGTGTGCGGGAGCTGGCCGATGATGATAGGCGGACCCAACCTGCCGATGCGCTTCCGCCTTGCGTACAGAATGTCCTTGATGCATGACGTGATGCCTACCGAGCTGCCTAAGAAACTGCCACCAAGGCACGAGATAGATCATGAGATCGAACTTGAGCCAAGGGCAAAGCCTCCGGCCATGGCTCCCTATCAGATGGTCCCTCCGGAACTGGAGGAGCTCAAGAAGCAGCTCAAAGATCTGCTGGACGCAGGATATATCCAGCCTTCAAAGGCCCTGTACGGCGCCCCGGTGCTTTTCCAAAAGAAGAAGGATGGCTCATTACGAATGTGTATCGATTGCCGGGCGCTGAACAAGGTGACGGTCAAGAACAAATATTTTATTCCCCTCATCGCGGATCTGTTTGACCAGCTTGGCGATGCAAGGTACTTTTCAAAACTTGACCTAAGATCCGGGTACTATCAAGTCCGTATAAAGAAGGGTGATGAGCCTAAAACGGCTTGTGTAACTCGTTACGGTGCCTATGAATTCCTAGTAATGCATTTCGGCCTAACAAATTGTTGTCTTGTAAACAGACTCTAGCAAGTGCACTAGATACAAGTAATAAAGTGATAAGTGAGTATCGTCTCCACAGGGATTGTGATACAAATAAATATGGGAAATCGTTGCTAAACAGTGTGTGTTATAAAAGTTCCTTCTTTTATGGTTGTTTGTTTGATATTGGTTGTTTAATGACTCAGGCAGAATACTCAATCAAGGAAATAAGGTTACTTTTCAAAGATTAAGGGAAGAGAACAGGCTTTATATGACCGAACACGGTGTGCTACATCTTACAACATTCGATGAATAAAAGATAATGCCAACGAAGCCAAAGTATCAGTTTTTAAGTGAGTTTGAGTCAACTGTCGTGTGTTCTCAAACTCCTAAGATTTACTAACATCTTTAGCGTCCTAAAGATACGTTCTTTCTAGCATTAAGAACAAAACTGCATTTCTAGATGAGAAAACCCTCGACACAACCTTCTAACTTGTCAGCTTCGAAGTTGGAAGATCAATAGAGATATCGGTGAAGATAAAAGCAGTGTCCTAACATTCATCTAACACATACATACATGCTTACGTAAGAAAGTTAAATCCTCATTGATCACAACATTGGCAAAATACTAAATATTCATAAAAACGTTGTAAAACTTACATCACCGGGCCGGCCATGCTATGCCCGTTCAAAATGTCTACTCACTCATATCGAGCAGTGAGCAGAAGAAGATTCTTGTTACAGCTTGAGACTCCATGAGAGCTCTCTTCTCCTTCTATTCTACTTGTTAAAAAAACTAAAACTAAGAAAATATCCCATTCCTAAAACCTTCTCTGCTTTTCCTATTTAAAGGGAAAAGACCGAGACTATCCAAAATTGGTACAACTTTCGTACCCTTTTACAAACAAAGTCAACTACTTACTACAATTAAAATAAACTAAAAAATGATTAACTTTTAGATTAACCCTTGAACACTCAAGGGGGTGAGACTTCAAATCATCATGCTTCTTTGGGCAATCCCATCGCCACACACTTTCACCTGCTTTTCCTGCCGCTTTTCTTTCACTGCCACCAACGATCTGTCGCTGTCCGTCATTGGATAATCCGGCGTTTAACCGCTGGACACAAGTAAGGCTCCACTCCTCATTGGCATTAGCGAAACAAGCTGTTTCCAGCGAGTTTAGCATTTTTCTTTGCTTATCTGCACAAGGACATTAATTAGCCCTTATTCCTTACAAAATGATATAAAAAATACCCGAATTCCCTTATAAATTATCTGTTTAACTTAGTCAATTTCATGCCTAACAAATACCCCCAAATTGAACCTTTGTTTGTCCTCAAGCAACAAATTGTAAGAAGAGATCAGAAAAAGGGTTAGGAATGAAATTAGTTTAATGAATGAGAACGACGAGTAAAGAAACATAGAACGCTTGGCACTATTAGGAGATGAACAGATGCATGCTAAGGTTTCATCGAAGAGTAAAAGCTTGTTTTAAAAGTTGTGTCCTTTTTGCTCAAGAAATTCCTCAAATCTTAAAATTTAGACTTCCTCTTTCACAAAGAGTTACCAACAGCCAGACATGCCTCACTAAGGAATGGAATAATTCACTCACTCTCGCATGGCATCTTTTTGCCATAGGAAAACAAATGCGATTTCACTCCTCAGCTCAGACACCACACCCTTAGGGTGCGAGTTTGCCTATTGATCCCGAGTCTATGGGTCAAAGTTCCTCCTGACATAGTCCAAAGGACTTTATAAAGGTTGTAATGTTAGGCTTGGGCTCTGGTTTGACAGTGAAAAGCTATTTCAGTGTATGAATTCTGTCTTTTTGCACTTTATTTAACATTCGCAGCCTATAATGATTGCTGTTTACACATACTTTATCTACACAAACTGTTCCCTCATAACCTAGTACTCTTCTGACTATTAATAAAGGTTCCTTCCTCCCCACATTATATTCCCTAGTTCATTCAATCTTTTCCTTAAGCGATGTTTTCTCAATTGCTTATATTCGCATAACTTAAGCACATGATTTTTATTTTAAACAATTGGCAATTCGAGGCATAAGACAGAACTCAAGGTATTTTAGAGTTAAGTGAAGGTAGAGGGCTATTATTTGTGGTTATTCAGAAAGAGCAGGTTATGGCTCGACTTGGTTATCCTAATAATTGGGGTGCATAGCACAGGTGCCTTTTGTGTAGCGGAGGGAATAACTAAATGCCTTTTTCCTCCTATGAAATTCAGAACCAATCACCGTTTCATCAGGGTACCAAGGCAAATTCTCCCTAAAGATAGTGAGTACTGGCCCACTCAAAAAAACAATGCATACCATGGATGCATTATAAAGCTCAAATTCTCACTATTTTCGGGGAAAATTGCAGTAAGGCCATGATTACTAATTTTGACAGAGGAATTAAAGATTTCAAAATTTTTGGAACTTCCTGAATTAGAGAACACGAAGTACAAACAAGAAATTAACACAACCTAACACCAAATAGCATGCACAGTCTGCTCTATGATTCCTACATAACACCAAGCAATTCTCTAGATAGAACAAACATAAGCGGAAAGAAAACAATGGAAGCAGACAATAATTACCAAGGATATGCACAAGGATTCTCAAGGGATATTTGTTCTACATCAAATCACTAAATTAAACCAATCGATTTACAGCATTTATCATGTTATTTCCGCATAAATTGTGATGCACACAACACAATCCCCACCCCCAAAACAAAACAAAACATTGTCCTCAATGTTAATAATCACAGCAGCAGATTGTACAAGATAGGCGGACCAAAACATGATAGAGTAAGTGTGTTAGAGGTTACCAGATGCTAGGATAGCGAATATTTGGTCAGATCAGGCGTGATGGGAAAGAGAGGAGTTAACCTCTCTATCCACAGGGGCAGGAATAACCTCCTCCTTCGAGGAGGCGGCAGCGTTAGCCTTAACATTGGCACTGGCAGGTGTTTCGGGCACTTGTCTTACCAGACTTTTCACAGAGAAACCAGAGGGACTTTTTTTGGCATGCTCCTCAATGCAAAGGCTCTTGAGCATATCGATCTCGCCCTGTTGCGATGCGTACTTTTGCTCCATGGCGAATATCATTTCGCGGTTTGCCAGATTCTGGGCAAACAGGGCATTGAATCGATCCATCACATCCTCGCAGGTCATCTTTGCACATTTCTTATAAAAGTCCAAGTCTTTCGGCTTCTCGACTTGCTCGGAATCTGACGACACAGATAGGGTAGGCTCGCTTTTCCTTTTCCGGCTCTTAGTCTGCCGAGATGTAACAAAATCAGACATCCAGACCCACTTCCCGTTCACAATTTTTCCGAATAACATCTTTTGGAGGCTCTTAAGATCAATTGGGTCAGGGTGATTCACAATCGTGAGACGAGAGTGGTCTTCAGGTTTAAAAACCCCGATTGACTCCGCAATTCTGGTGACAATGCTTCCACAACAGATGACTGACGAGTTTTTCTTGGAAAAAGCGCTGATGTACTCTCCAAACCAGAATCCCAAATTCATTCTCGGTCCAACTGCCATACTCCACAACGCGGTGAGATCTGCATGTGGCATGGTGGCTTGGTTTTCCCGGGCGAAGATTGTACCAGAGATCAACTTGTGCAAATACCGAACAGCATAATCATCGATATTGGACGCCTTGGTCGAACTGTCGTCATAATGTTTCTGCTTTGAAAGTGATTCCCAGAAGGCCATAGGGTCGAAAACATCAGGCGTTGTGGTGAATGCCTCTTTATAGCTCTCGGATTCTAGATCGTCATCGTCGGCAGCACCAAGCATCTGGTTGAACAAGTTAAGCGAAGGCCTTTGGGAGTGACCCATGAGCCTGAAGCTAAATTTTCCCTCTTCGTCAGGTTCGGTTATCTCAGCGTTGTGCTTAAAGGTTGCCAAGAACTCGAGTGTTAGTTCTCGATAGGCCGGTTCCGTCATTTCAAAGAAACATTCAAAATGACCAGACTTCATGAGGGTGCGTACACGATCCTCGAGCTTTAGCCTTTTTAGGGATTCCCATCAAACTGTTCGGATGGGTCCGAACTGAAGTTTCGCTAGCTCATCATAGTACGCCTGAACAGAGGCGTCTTTGAACTGGGAGAGTTTTTTGACCAGCTTCTCATCTGGGACAAACGCCACAGTGCACGGTTCCGCCATTTTTGCCTTTGCTTTTTCTTTCTTGGAAGAACCCTCAATTTTCATGTTTTTGCCCGAGCCTCGGGTTCTCATTTCGCTTTCAAGTTTAAGTAGGGTTTTCCAGTGGTATAGGGCACAGATCATGAACTGCCTTTGTGAAAAGAAATCTCAAAGAAAAGAAAGAAATATGGTGATAGACGGACTGAACTGAGATAAAGCATCTTTAAGTAGGGGAAACGAGGCGTCTTCTCGCCAATCTGTCAGTTTGAGGCCGAATCAAAGTCGGCCACCTGGACAAATCGGCAGAAAGGCGCGTATTTTCGAATCAGAATGAGGGTAGATGAACGGTCAAGATTTTATTTTAGCATTTATATCCCCCCAACCGTTCAATCTTATCGAGGAGAAAAACAGGCGGTATGATTGCCTATTTGGCATAGGAGTGGACGTTCCACTTTTCCTAGCTTTAATAACAAATTCCTACCGCCCAAATTTCTACGATTTTCCCTTTCCCTACAACATAGGTACAATTGTACTACCTCACCCTTGGAAGGATTTTTAGGTTTTACAATTGTGCCTAGGCAGAAATTACTCAAGATGAAGTCAACTTCAAACACACTTTACACAAGAGAAACAAAAAAAATAAAAATAAAAAGTAAAGATAAAAATCAATAAAATGCAAAGTTACTTGTGCTACAATTGGTGTTTGTAGCGGACACCCTGTTCTCTTGCTTTTACTGTCCTGGGGGATCCTGGAAATGAACAGTATCGATCTTCCTTGTGTGATCGTTCTCTAAATATGGTTTTAATCTTTGTCCGTTCACCTTAAAAGGATCACCCCCATATTTGAAAATTTCAACAGCTCCATGTGCAAATACACGGTTCACAATGAATGGTCCTGACCATCTTGACTTGAGCTTTCCCGAAAAGAGCCTCAATCGTGAATTGAAAAGAAGGACGTTTTGTCCTTCATGGAACACCTTGTTCATGAACTTTTTGTCGTGCCACTGCTTGGTCCTGGCTTTGTAATTCACCGCATTTTCATATGAGAACAGCCTGAATTCCTCCATTTCGCACAACTATAAACTTCTCTGTTCACCAACAGCCTGTGTCTCAAAATTTAAAAATGTTAACGCCCAAAATGCGCGGTGTTCCATTTCCACCGGCAAGTGACAAGATTTCCCGTATAACAACCGAAAAGGAGACATTCCAATCGGTGTTTTATAAGCGGTACGATATGCCCATAAAGCATCATCGAGCTTGTTTGCCCAATCATTTCGAGAGTTGCCAACAGTTTTCTCTAAGATTCTTTTTATTTCTCTATTGGAGATCTCCACCTGTCCACTGGTTTGTGGATGGTATGGTGTGGCAACCCTGTGTGAGACTCCAAGTTTTCCCATTAATTTTTCAAATTTCGCATTACAGAAGTGGGTCCCTTGATCACTGATGATCGCTCGCGGGACTCCGAATCTGGCGAACAGACTTTTCAGAAATTTGACTACCACACGGGCGTCATTGGTGGGACTTGCTATTGCTTCGACCCATTTGCTCACATAATCCACAGCCACTAGGATGTATTTATTCCCTTGGGAAGTTGGGAATGGTCCCATAAAATCTATGCCCCAGATGTCAAAAATTTCGCACACAACTATGTTGTTTATGGGCATAGCATTTCGAGCTGAAATGTTTCCCGTTCGTTGGCACTCATTGCAAGTTCCAACGAATGCATTAGCATCCTTAAAAAGAGTGGGCCAGAAAAAACCTGATTGGAGAACCTTTGCCGCGGTACGGCTTGCACTATGGTGTCCTCCTGCTTCGCGGTTATGACAGTGGCTGAGAACATCCTGTCCCTCTTCCTGCGATATGCATCTTCGAATGATTTGGTCCGCGCACAACCTGAAAAGGTAAGGGTCATCCCAAAAATAATAGAGATATCGGTGAAGATGAAAGCAGTGTCCTAACATTCATCTAACACATACATACATGCTTACGCAAGAAAGTTAAATCCTCATTGATCACAACATTGGCAAAATACTAAATATTCATAAAAACGTTGTAAAACTTACATCACCGGGCCGGCCATGCCATGCCCGTTCAAAATGTCTACTCACTCATATCGAGCAGTGAGCAGAAGAAGATTCTTGTTACAGCTTGAGACTCCATGAGAGTTCTCTTCTCCTTCTATTCTACTTGTTAAAAAAACTAAAACTAAGAAAATATCTCATTCCTAAAACCTTCTCTGCTTTTCCTATTTAAAGGGAAAAGACCGAGACTATCCAAAATTGGTACAACTTTCGTACCCTTTTACAAACAAAGTCAACTACTTACTACAATTAAAATAAACTAAAAAATGATTAACTTTTAGATTAACCCTTGAACACTCAAGGGGGTGAGACTTCAAATCATCATGCTTCTTTGGGCAATCCCATCGCCGCACACTTTCACCTGCTTTTCCTGCCGCTTTCCTTTCACTGCCACCAACGATCTGTCGCTGTCCGTCATTGGATAATCCGGCGTTTAACCGCTGGACACAAGTAAGGCTCCACTCCTCATTGGCATTAGTGAAACAAGCTGTTTCTAGCGAGTTTAGCATTTTTCTTTGCTTATCTGCACAAGGACATTAATTAGCCCTTATTCCTTACAAAATGATATAAAAAATACCCGAATTCCCTTATAAATTATCTGTTTAACTTAGTCAATTTCATGCATAACACAAATGCACCAGCAACGTTTTGCACGCTAATGAATAAGATCTTCCACCAATTTCTAGACAAATTTGTTGTAGTGTGCTTGGACGACATTGTCGTCTATAGCAAAACGTTTGAGGAACATGTCCAAGACCTCAAGCAAGTCTTCCAAGTACTCCGTGATAACGAACTATATGTGAAGCTTGAAAAGTGCTCTTTCGCACAAAAAGAGGTGGAAACGGTTACTGTTAAGATCGGAAACGGTTTCGGAAGAGGAGACGGTGGTGATGAAGTGAGTCCCCAGGCTGATGTCCATGAAGACTGTATTTGCAGTCTGGTGTTCTTTCGGAAGCCTTTTTCTCCATTAACGAGAGCTGTTACTGCACAAATAATCAAATCCCATACCTTGAGACCATGAATTTTAATTTCCCCAATGTTCTGGCAACACTTTCTCTGCATTACAAAACCACAAAAATTGAAACCACTTCATTCAATCGATAAATGATTAAGATTGATTAGCACGATATAAATGAAGTGAAGAATTTATGAGATAATCAGTGGCAATGATGCTATTTCAGTTTAAAAAGCTAAAATCCGATTAAGATAAAAGGATAGACGATTACTGTTAAGATCGGAAACTGTTTTGGAGGAGGAGACGGTGGTGATGAAGTAAAGTAAGTCCCCAGGCTGGTGTCTATGAAGACTGTATTGGACTCTGGTGTTCTATCGGAAGACTTTTTTTCCATTAACGAGAGTTGTGTCTGTTACTGCACGCATAATCAAATCCCATACCTTGAGACCGTGAATTTTAATTTCCCCAATGTTCTTGCAACACTTTCTCTGCATTACAAAACCACAAAAATTGAAACTGATTCACTCAATCGATAAACGATTAAGATTGATTAGCACATTATAAATGAAGTGAAGAATTCATGAGATAATCAATGGCAATGATGCTATTTCAGTTTAAAAAGCTAAAATCCGATTAAGATAAAAGGATAGACGATTACTGTTAAGATCAGAAACGGTTTCAGAGGAGGAGATGGTATTGGACTCTGGTGTTCCATCGGAAGCCTTTAAACCATGTATTTTAATTTTCCCAATGTTCTTGCAAAACTTTCTCTGCATTACAAAACCACAAAAATTGAAACCAGTTCATTCAATCGGTAAATGATTAAGTTCGATTAGCGCATTGTAATTGAAGTGAAGCTTTCATGAGATAATCAATGGCAATGTGCTATTTCAATTTAAAAAGCTAAAATCAGATTAAGACAAAAGGATAGACTAAGACAAAAGCATAGACGATTACTGTTAAGATCGGAAACGGTTTCGGAGGAGGAGACGGTGGTGATGAAGTAAAGTAAGTCCCCAGGCTGGTATCTATGAAGACTGTATTGGACTCTGGTGTTCTATCGGAAGCCTTTTTCTCCATTAACGAGAGCTGTTACTGCACGAATAATCAAATCCTATACCTTGAGACCATGAATTTTAATTTCCCCAATGTTCTTGCAACATTTTCTCTCCATTACAAAACCACAAAAGTTGAAACTGATTCACTCAATCGATAAACGATTATAAATGAAGTGAAGCTTTCATGAGATCATCAATGGCAATGATGCTATTTCAGTTCAAAAAGCTAAAATCCGATTAAGATAAAAGGATAGACATTACTGTTAAGGTTGGAAACGGTTTCGGAGGAGGAGACGGTGGTGATGAAGTGAGTTCCGATGCTGGTGTCGTATTGGACTCTGGTGTTCCATCGGAAGCCTCTTTCGCCATTAATGAGAGCTGTTACTGATAATGGGGTTTTAGGTGCCTGACATTGATTATGGGGTGTAGCAAAGAAGCAATGGGCTCTCTGATAAAAAAAGAAAAGACGAAGAAGCAGTGAGCTATTTGAATGAGTGGGGACTAAACTCCTTTTTAGTCTATACAGGTACAAATATATGCAGAAATACCCGGAATATCGATAGTCAAGAATAATTAGATCTCACAATTTCGTGTTCGAGTCGTGTTGAAAAGAGTAAATCCAGACTCAACTCAAAATTTTATCATTAACTTGTAAAATTAGATCTCACAATTTCGTGTTCGAGTCGTGTTGAAAAGAGTAAATCCAGACTCAACTCAAAATTTTTTGTGTCATAACCATGTTAACATATTCGGATCAATGTCGATTCTATATCGTGTTTTTGGGTTACCTGTAATTTTGTTATGCACAGTGGCGGATCCAGAATTTGAGGGCGAGGGGGCAAAACTCTATATAATTTTTTTAGATAAAATAACATTAATTGAAAAAACTATATTTTAATAATAATTGTTATTCAATACAAAATGTCTTAAAATAAAATAAAAAAAAAAACTTCTAATGCTAAGTAGATCGACGATTACGAGGTGACAATTGATTTCTACGATCTGCCATAACTTGAAAACGATCTGCTGCTTCTACCTATACTACTTCTTTATAGGGTTAAGGTGCAAAAATACCCCTAACGTTTTGGGTCAGGAGCAATTTTACCCCTAATTTTTTTATAGCCAAGAGCAATTTTACCCCTAACGTTGATAAATTGGATTAATTTCAGACACTATTATAAAATACAGTCATTTTTTTCTTTATTTTGCACCAATTGCATATCAATTTGTTCTAAAAAAAGGATATAATTTTTTTTGTAATTTAATAATAAAATTTGAGATTAATATTTATAAATTCGGTGGATTTTTTGAATTTTTTTTGTCTAATTCGTACAAAAGATAGTATATTTTTAATATTTTTTTCTTATTTGTTTCACATCTCAACATATGTTTGTGATTTGTTACTGATAAAATAACGCATGTGTTGTAGATGACAAGATTCATGACCGAGAAGACAGTTTGATGAATTATTTCTCAAATTGACCCAATTTATTAACGTTAGGGGTAAAACTGCTTTTGGCTTCCAACATTAGGGATAAAATTGCACCATTTTAGACGTTAGGGGTAAAATTGCTCCTGACCCAAAACGTTAGGGGTATTTTTGCACATTAACCCTTCTTTTTGGACTAAAAAAAATTTATTTTATTTTTTTGGATGAAGGGGGGCAAATGCCCATTTGATCTCCTACATCCGTCCCTGTTTATGCATATATATTAATGATAAGTTTTAAAAATATAAAAAGATATTATATTAGTGGATTAACATTAACCATCAAAAAAAGTCTGTTATTATCATGTTAAGAAATGATGTAATATGTTTATAACAATTTAGAAGGTTCAAATCATATTTGTTACGGTAATAATTATAACTTTACTATCTTTATTAATAAAATAATATATAAAAATAAGAAAGAATATAATAATAATTTTAAATATTAGTGTCGTTTTCAGATTAGCATGTCAACCCTAATCCAACTCAAAAATTTGCAAGTCGGTTTTGTATCAATCCAAAAATGACACAGTACCTACTAAATTAAAGCCAAACACTAAAATTATATGTTGATTTTTTATCATGTAATCGGATCGTGTGTACTTTTGCCACCTCTATATAAAATAGTGTAATATGACCTTAAAATTATCAACCAAAAGCAAATTTATCCTAAAATTATCAAATTGGGTCAATTTCAAACATCGTTAAAAAGAACACAAATATTTTATTCATATATTTTACATCACTTACATATTAATTATTCTAAGAGATTAATATTTTAAAATTCTATAAAATATTTGGATTTTTTATCCAATTCATACAAAATATAATACCATTTTTCAATTTTTTTCAAAAAAAATTCGTGTGTATACATTTTATGGTCTGCTACTGATAAGTGATAAAATAACGTACATACGTGGTGGATATGACAAGATTCATGACTAAGAAGACATAGTTGATGAATTATTTCTCAAATTGACTCAACTCGTGAACGTTAAAGGTTAAATTACACTATTTTAAATTATAGGAGTAAATTTGTTTTTTTAGAAAAAAAAAGGCTAATTCATTACTAAGAAATAGAATCATTGCATAAAGAGACAACTAGTCAACTAGGAATAACAAAAGAAACTACAATGTTGACATTGGAAATGGATTGGCGAGCAACGACATGAGCTGCCTCATTCACTAAACGAAAAACACATAACACACAAAATATCATGTCTAAGGTAAAGAAGGCCCATACACTCTTGAATAACTTTATCAAACTCCAATAAATCTAGTTTCTTGGATTGGAAACAATCAATAATTGTTTTAGCATCACACTCAAAACAAATATTATGAAGATTCATTAAGAGAACTCCAGCCAATCGCATCACGAAGAGTAAGAGCTTCGACCAAACAACCTCGATTAAGCCCATATGAACAGTGGTTTGGCATGCAATGAACTCACCTTGTGCGTTTCTGATAACAGTGCTCATAACTCACTTCATGGATAAACAAAGTTGCATTTACATTGCATTTTGAAGATCATAGAGTTGATTTCTTCCGATTAAGTAGAAAACGTAATTAAAAAATTATTCGGAAAAAAATAAACATAATTCATCAATAATCAAATGCTAATACTAAAAATTGAATCTTAATAGAACAACAATAAATAAATAAAATAAAAATATATATGATAAAACTTAAATTGTTGTTAATATTTGATAACTACTTTATTGCGTAAAATGATAAATAAGTACATTGGTGTTTTATGGTCATTAAAGGGTTTATAATCATTACACCGTATTTCAAAGAAATCCAAAAGTCTAAGCGATAGTAATAATAGCATTGATTGATGAGAAATGGTACTTGGAAGTGAACCTGTAAGGAATTCAGAGAGTATCCGTAAAAGCAGTGGAACGATGTCATACTTCAGTATTCACATGGCATGTCAATAATTAATAATATTATATCATGTTTTCACCTACTACCTCTCTCTGAGTAAAAATGGGAATCCTTCGATGATGTGTCTCACTGAAGTAACTGTTGGATCCATGTGGACTAGTCAAATAAGGCTTTAATGTCACACACATTCTTACTTACGTCCAACGACGTGATTGGTGAAATCACATATGCAATCGTTGTAATCAGTTCTGACCCCACTATAGACTGGCATCTATATGGATCTCTGCTCAAATTTAGAGCGCACAATCCAATTCCATTATAAATATAAGATACACAATACACAAAGGTACTCAATTCATTCCCGTTGCTCACGTAAGCTCACCTACTATCCAGTAGCATTTCTAATTGTTGACTTAGATATTGTAGTGGGATCACTGCTCTTTATTAGGTTGTATATTTATATGGGGATAAGGTGCAAAAATGTCTTCAATATTGATAATTAAGAGCAGTTTTATCCTTTACGTTTAAAATGATATAATTTCACCTCTAACATCGGCAGTAAAATGCCAATTTATCCCTAACGTTGACAAGTTGAGTCAATTTGAGAAATAATTCATCAAATTGTCTTCTCGTCATTTATATTTCACTTGTGCGTCATTCTATCGCTCATTAGTAACAGATCACAAACATATAAATAGAAGTGAAAAAAATTAAAATAAAACAAAAAGTTATACAAGCTTGACCAAAAAAAAAATCAAATATTTCGTCAAATATAAAAATAATAATCTCCAATCCTATTATTAATTCATAAAAAATGTGAAATATTTTTTCTAGAACCAACTTATATGCAACCGATGTCGAATAAAATATAAAATATATGTAGTTTATAAAGATGTGTGAAATTGATCCAACATGTCAACGATATAAATTAAATTGCTCTTGATTGCCAATATTATGAATAAAAATTAAAATTGTATCATTTACTCATAACGGCTAACATTAGAGACATTTTTACACTTATCCATCTTATTACGAATAAATTACATACGTGGTGTACAACTTTTATCATTTTTCACACTTTGGTGCACGATCCTCAATTTTGCACATAAAATTGTACAACTTTTTGGTGACATCCTACTAAAGTGTATAGTCAGTAATTATTACCGGTCAACGTGCCATATTAGCAATTTAGCCTCCATGAAAGTCAAAATGATCACGTGACGTATTGATTTTGTGTTGACCGGTCAACTTTTGATTTTAAGGATGTCAATTTGCTGATGTGGCGCGTTAACCGATCACAAGTACTGGATGTACACTTTAATAGGAGGTCATCAAAAAATTGTACACTTTTATGTTCAAAATTTAAGGTTGTACACCAAAATATAAAATACGATAAAGATTGTATACTATGTGTGTAACACCAAAATTTACCCACCTTTTATATATATATATATATATATATATATATATATATATATATATATATATATATATATATATATATATATATATATATATATATACATATATATATATATATATATATTTGTTTTATTTTTAATTTAATTTTATGTGTTTATGTTTTGTTTAATAAAATTTCATATTAATATGTTGTTCTTTTGATTTTAATTTTATTTAACTGTTTTTAATTATTTTTTAAATATATTATAAAATAATTATTATTGTTTTATTTAGGGCTAAGGTGCAAAAACACCTCTAACGTTTTAGTTCAGGAGCAATTTTACTTCTAACGTTTAAAATGATGCAATTTTACCCCTTACGTTGGTAGCCAAGAGCAATTTTACTCCCAACGTTGATAATTTGGATCAATTTTACCCCTATTATAAAACACAAATATTTTTGTTCCTTATTCTGCACCAATTGCATACCAATTCGTTCTAAAAAAACGATTTCATATTTTTTATAATTTAATAATAGAATTGGAGATTAATATTTATAAATTCGGTGATTTTTTTAATTTTTTTATCCAATTTGTATAAAATACAGTATTTTTTTATTTTTTATTTTTTTTTCACATCCCAACATATATTTGTGATTTGTTACTAATAAAATCACACACGTGTGAAGTGTAGATGACAAGATTTATGACCGAGAAGACGGTTTGATGAATTATTTCTCAAATTGACCCAATTTATCAACGTTAGGGGTAAAAATGCTCTTGGCTTCCAATGTTAGGATAAAATTGCACAATTTCAAACATTAGAAATAAAATTGCTCCTGACCCAAAATGTTAGTGGTTTTTTTTTTGCACCTTAACCCTTTTATTTATCTTGATTACCGTTATTTTTATTTATTTCCGTATCATTTCTGTATTTTTCTAGAAATTGTTTGTATGTAAACCCATTTCTAATAATTGATTGGTTGGTTCATTTATTATTGCTGTTTTGTTCAGAGAACAGGATGACTGACATGTGCAGTTGGTTTTCATTTATTATTGTCGTAATTTACATTCATGGCCACTGAACTTTATATATTTTAAATTGTAGCTACTGAACTTCAATTCTTAACGGTAAAACCACTGAACTTTATACTTTTTAACATAAGAGGTCACTAATTTAACTAGCTCATCAAAATGACCGTTAACAACCTCAAAATGAAAATATTCAAGAATTAAAGTTGTTCAGAACGATATTTATCATGAAACCGCATTTTTTATTTTCCAAAATCACCTCCATTGGAGCGCGCGCTCTCTAAAAATTTACTCTCTCTAACCAAACAACAACTAAATGATCTCAAAACAAAAAATTTCAAGAATTAAAGTTCTTTAGAATATTATTAATTCTTCCAAATTTTTTTATTTTGAGATCGTCAACGATCGTTTAGAGTCGTTGAGTGGCCACCGATATTAAACAAATGTAAGTTTAGTGGTCATACTATTAAAAACAAAGTTCAGTGGGCATAATGAGTAAAGTTCAGTAGCCATTGGTGTAATTTACCCAAGGTTATCAAAACCGGCCCGGCCCGGTCGGGTCAACCCGGTTCAATCGGACCCGGTAGGTAAAACGGTCCGGAGGTATCTAAAATTTGATAATGTTGAAACCCATTAAAAAACTGTTGAACCGGACGGTTGAACCATCAAACCGGAAGCCCAGTCACGGTTTTGCGGGTCACGGCGGTTTAGCTGTAATTTATTTTTTAACGGAAATTGAAAATTGAAACTTAAGCCTTAATGTAATGTAGTAGTATTGGAATTTGTAGACACATTTAATGCAATTTTTTTTTTTTTACGTTTCTTATTCTATTTCTACTTTCTATTAGTTTATTTCTTATTTTTTTATTTGTAAGTTTGGTATTCAAGGGGTTTTGAGATACTGTTGGAACGAAAATTGAATTAGTTTTTTAATTTTTTGAGGATAAACATAATATTCTAGTTCATTTTAAAACTAAAATTAGAATAGTTTTTATTTTTTATTTCTTAATTACTTAGTTTTAAATTTTTAGGGTAAAGTTCAAATAAAACCCTTGTGGTTTCACTAATTTTCAGATAAAGAACTGTGGTTTACTTTTTGTCAAAAAAAGGATTGAGGTTTCAAATTTGGATTAATGCTATTAAAACCATCTTTAACGACCTGAAAATGAAAATTTTCAAGAATTAAAGTTGTTCAATGTCATATTTTCTATGGAACTGCATTTTCGATTTTCGAAAATCATCTTTTTTGGAACTTTCTCTCTCTAAACATTAACTTTCTCTCTCTTTACCAAACATCATCTAAACGATCTCAAAATAAAAAAGTTGAAGAATTAAAGTTGCTTAAAATATTAGTAGTTCTTAAAATATGTCATTTTTGAAGTCATCAAAGGTGATTTTAATAGTATCAATCGAAAAAGTCATTATTTTGTTAAAGTTAAAAACCTCAATCCTCGTTTTGACAAAAAGTAAACCACAGTCCTTTATCTGAAAATTAGTGAAACCACAGGGGTTTTATTTGAACTTTACCCAAATTTTTATTCTTATATTATTTTGATAAAAAAAATTTCTGGGTAGCTTTCAACTTTCATTATTAGTATAATTATTATTAATATTATTAACAATTTAGTTTTACATTTTTATTACAGTAGAAGGTTAAATAAAAATAAAAATTATAGTATTTTGTGAATCCCGATTCAACCCCGACTGAACCTTAAACCCTTAATCCATTGGCTCTTCCGGTTCTTTGACCGGTCTGGTTTTGACAACCACGAATTTACCTTCAAATATAACTAAAATATTTTGACTTATAAAAATAAATGATTTTTTAACTTATTTTAACATTTTAAGTGGTTGAAGAATTGAATTTTTCACACACTTAATATACTACATTTTAGTAACATAACAATCTCTTTTAGCAGAGATAAGATGCAAAATACTTATAATGTGTATAGACACGAGTAATTTTACCCTTAACGTTTAAAATTGTGTAATTTTACCCTCAATGTTGACAGATTGGGTCAATTTTAGACATTATTATGCAACACAAATATTTTGTTCCTTATTCTGCACCAATTGCACGTAAGTTGATTCTAAAAAAATAATTACATATTTTTTTGTGATTTAATAATAGAATTGAAAATTAATATTTTTAAATTCGGTGAAATATTTGAATTTTTTTTGTCCAACTCGTACAAAATACAGTATATATTTTTTTAAAATTCCACGTTTAATCATATGTTTGTGATCTGTTACTAATGAGTGATAAAATGATGTACATGTGAAATGTAGATGACAAGATTCATGACCGAGAAGACAATTTGATGAATATTGTCATTTACACTTTCTCCAATTGACCCAATTTGTCAACGTTATGGTAAAATTGCCATTGGCTGTGAACATTAAGGGTAAAATTGCCCCATTTTAGACGTTAAGTAAAATTGCTTCTAGATGTAAACGTTATCAGTACTTTTGTACCTTATCCCCTTTTAGTATTATTGACCACGTCAAAATAGTCCATGACAACCTATAAAATTAAAATTAGATGAATTAAACCACATTTCTTGTAGTCACATCACTATTTTTTATTTTCCAAATAAAATTTGTTTACAATATCACTGTATTATCACTACAATAGAGAGTTGCATATTGATACAGAATTAATAAAATATACCGGAATAAGAGCCCAGTAAAGAAGAATGAAAAGGCCTCAACAAAAAAGCCCATCATAAAAGCACAGTTAAATTAAGAAAGCTTTAAGAAGAAGGAATTCGATACGACACGTGGATCAATGGGATCTTCAGATTTCAGAAACACGCTCCTAATTCCTAAATTACGTCAAAAATTATGGAATGACATAATAGGGTTAAGGTCCGGAACCAACCAACGATCTACACGTGGAAGGGTATTTAGCGGAACCAACCAGAAGCTAACATGTATGTGAGCACAGAATTTTTCGACTCTTACGATGAGATTATGTTACATGTGCATAGTATATTGTAAGTGGACTTCACATCACATCGTATGGGATCAAGAACTAGAACCAGTGACCGAGCCAGGAATTTACGTTTGGGGGAGGGGGCAATTTTAGCTTTGCGGTTACTGTCGGAGTTCAGCCCGTTAGAGTTGTAAATTTTTTTTTGTCTCGAGCACCCTAAAACTTCATCGTTTTGGTGCGTTAAATGATAAAAGGTTAAATTGATTGGCTTAAAAGGAGTAGATATCTTTAATGTTTTATAAATCTAACGGAACGCTAATTTTTTATAAATTTTTTTTATTTTTAATTATGAATTTCTTATAATTTTTATAAAATAAAATTTAATTAAAAAATTAAGTTTTTTTTAGTTTCAAAAGTTAAAAAAAAAAACTGATTTAGAAAAAAAAAATAGTTTAAAAAGGTTAAGAAGTTAAAGACGATATAAAAAAATTAATAAATAAAAACTAAAAAAAAGAGTTTTATAGGATTTGAACTCATGTATCAAAAAGTGTAGCCTAACCAACTCAACTATCTTAAAGTATTATAATAATACTACAAATACACTAATATGAACGAAAATTAGGGGAACTACAATCTACCGAAACACCATTACTTAAGAGTGGAGCCGGCGGCCGGAGGGCACAGAACTCCCCAAGCCCTAGACTGGCTCGCCCCTAACTAGAACCCAATCCACTTTGCTAATGAAAATCAACTTTTCTTCAAGGGTGTGGTCGATCGGCTACAACCAGTGGTTGATCGGCCAATTGCTTTTTCCAAAAATATTATCGTTTTGTGCAAAGGTTAAATTTGTTCCATTTACATGTCGGTAACCGATCGATTACAGTATGTGGTCGATCGGCTACAGCGACGGTTTGGCAGTTACCTTGTACGTGTCTTTCTCAACTCTCCACTATAGGAGTAGTTTAGAAAAAGGAGACAGAACGTACAAAAGGCTAAAAACTGCCATTCTAAAGGGGCGACTTCATTTTTTAGAGAGAGAAAAAAGGAAAAGAGGGAAAATAAGAAGAAAGAAAAGCTTTTGGGGTTTTGAGTAGAAAAAGAGAAAGAAAATATAGTAGCATTAGAGTGAATTTGACGAATTACTCAGTTCTTATTTCAATCTGTGAAATTAAGATACATATTGTTGAGTGTCAGAATGTTCCTAAAAATAACTACATAACATTTTCAAATCACATTTGAAGTTTTTTGTATTGGTTCTAATTCTATTCCAACAAACATCATCTGTCTGTACTTGGTTTCAGATTCAGTTCAAGATTCTGTTCGTTTGTGTTCATGGATCTATGTCTACATCAAACTGGATAACCCGAAAAGTCTGAGTATTTAATTTTCATTTTGCTGCCATTGTTGGGGTTTTAAAGCAGATTTTGGGATTCTACGTCAAGTGGCCAATCGGCTACCTATACATCAAATCAGCTACAGACATAATTCCAGAATTCTGTCTTCGTTTATTTAATCGAGTTGAGTAGATAGGTTTCCAGTTTCGGAAATTTACATTTCAGGATGTATTATTAGTTGTTTTATAGTTAAACATTTGAGATAAAATCAACATCGAGTTATAAGGGTATCTTTAGTATTATGAAAAGATTAAACCAGTTAGAATTGATAAACTAGGTTGTGGATCTAATTATTATGTTATTGTGTTAGACAATAGGATTTGAATGAGTTCTAATTGATCAAGTCCGACATCATAGTATAAATCTGAAAGATGGATCACAATGTCTCGCAGCTAACGTTTATCTGTTTTACAGGTTTAATAGTTTTATTTAGGGCTAGATGTGTTGTATAAGCTATTTGTGCCATTTTTTAGATGTAATTTATTATCCGCATTTATTTATTGCTTTCACGTGATAAATTGATATAAACCAAAATTGAATTAGATTATAAATGATATTTTAACAAAAGACAAGTCTACGCGTTTATTAATCAAACTCTTTACCTGTTTAATTCACAAACCCAACTATGAAGAGATGACATAGTGTGAGCTCATATATCATCTAAATATATGTTCATGGACATTAATCCAGAGTGGCCTCTGACATATGTTTATTACTCCAAAAATATGATAAAAGGGTTAACAAATAATAAGTAAAGCATACACCGGAAGGGACACGCGAAGCGCAACACACTCTGATATCATGCTAAATGATGTCACGCACATTACGTAATCACCATCCTCATTATGGTCTAAGACCAAACGTAATAAGGATCCAAACCACGTCTAAGACGGCCCGTGACCCACTTTAGCAGCCCGATCGTGTCATATTCCACCATCCATAATGATTCATATGGAGGTGACAACATTAAACCTAATCAAACACTATAAATAGACATGTATAGACACAATGTTTGGGACGTTAACTACTATCTCAAACTAGTTCATACTTTTTCATTTGATCATAATCATAAACTGACTTAGGTATCGAAGCAGGTTTGCTGGACTTAGGCACCTGTCTGACTTGCATAGTGTATTGTAGGATTATTACGACATCGGAACATCATCACAGCTTGAACACGTAAGCCGAACCAAGTAATAAGTTATCACACTCAAAATCGAAACTAGAAAAATAGGAAAATTAGAAAGAAAATAAATAAAATTGAATAGAACAAAAGTTAAAAATTAAACAGTATATTATTGAAATACGAATACTAAACAGTGTTAGATAAAAATATAAAAGCTAATAAATTATTTATCTTAATTTAAAGTATCGCCATACAAAATCAGAAAGTAAGTAAATTAATTGTCTCCTTTTACAAATTTACGGTTACTTCCATTGACGATACAATAGCTAGAGGAAGGTAGTTCACTTAATTTCCCAAATCTGCTCTCATAGTCCTTCAACAACTCGAACCTGTAAGCAAATTTTTTAATTTATATTTTCAAAAATATTTTAAACTAATATATATGACTAAAAGATTATACATACCAGTACGCCAAGCTCTGGAACGATTCGTATTTACCATAAATTTCTTTAGTATATTTTTCTATATTTTTACTATTGCAATCCTCCTTGCCATGTTCCTTATTAATTGCAAAAAATACAATAAAATGTTATGAAAATTATGTAGTAATTTTTAATTGTATTGCTTAAAAGAGTAATTAGTAATTAATTACCTTTTTTACCAGGCGAACAGTTTCACTGTCGATCGGAACTTGATGATAGAATCCAAGACACATTAGTATATTTGAATTAGTGAACGGACCGATTCCTTTAAGTTTCATAATTTTCTTGCTTACTTCCTTGTGTGATATTTGCTTATCAATTTCATCAAGCTTTAACTTTCCATTCTCGATCTGTCTTACCAGATTAAGTATAGTTCTGGCTCTATGACCGAGATTGCATTTTTTCTTCAAATATTCTTCATCAACCATACTCAATTCTTTTGGGGTAGGAAAATTTTGTGGTGATGATAATATTGAGTTCATTTCATAAAATTGACTATCGAAATTTGATACCTCATGGTTTATTTGCTTAACATGTGATTTTTTCCTCTTTTTTCCTACTGTTATTGAATTATCCACTCGATCTTCTAACATACTAGCTAGTAAAGGTTGATTCTCGCAGAGAGAAGCGGCCATTTTTAATGTCATGTTCCACCTATTCATGCACAAAAAGAAACAAAATAGGTATATAAAAAATGTAATAGAAAAAAAAATCAAATATATAATGTAAAAAAAGATTACGAGAGATTTTACTATACATCCGATTCGCAGATAATGTGGTGTGTCAGATCAATAATTTATTGTCACGCAACATGTTAACTAATAAAACATGAACATTATGTAATTAGTTAATTATATATTTTTAGTTAGAGATAAAGTATAAAAATACCCCTAATATTTACAGTTAGGAGAAATTTTACTCTTAACATTCAAAATGGTGCAATTTTACCCTTAATGTTGGAAGCCAACACCAATTTTACCTTTAAGGTTGTCAAATTGGGTCAATTTCAAATATCATTATAAAATACAGATATTTTGTTCATCATTCTGTGCCAATTGCATATCCGTTTGTTATAAAAAAAGTTTTCATATTTTTTTATGATTCAATAATAGAATTGAAGATTAATATTTTTAAATTCGGTGAAATATTTGAATTTTTTTTGTCAAACTCATACAAAATACAATATATTTTCACGTGTAAACATTTGTTTGTGATATGAAGTGTATATGAAAAAAGATTCATGGCTGATAAGACAGTTTGATAAATTATTTCTCAAATTAACCTATGTCAATATTATGGGTAAATTTACTTTTTACTGCCAACGTTAGGGATAAAATTGCTCCAAGCTACGAACGTTAGAAATATTTTTACACCTTATCCCTTTTAGTTAATTATTTATAAAATATTGGGATAATGTCTAAATTTGTTCCTATCGTTTTAGGAAATTGCAAGTTTAGCCATAACATACGGAATTGTACAATTTTAGCTCTACCATTTTCAAGCATGATGAATTTTAACTGTTATTTGACACACTATTTAACTATCAGACCGGACATTCCAAAAACTGGATATTCCAAACAACATGTTAAAATGTCAATTTTTAAGTTGCCATATACAAACTTTAAATCCTAAATCCTAAAATATAAATTTTAAATTCTAAAAAATAAACCCTAGATACTAAATTATAAACCCTACAAAAATATAACGTGACATGAAATTATTGATCTGGCATATTGACGATGTATAATCATAAAAAGAACTTACGTGCAATTGCAAAGGAGAATCGACTTGACAAGATCTTCGAAGAGAGAAGGTGATCTAAATAGACGACCAAATCCTCTATCCTTAGCTTCTTCGTGTTTATCATGAAATTCTCTAACATCTTTCTCATCTTTCTCCGACAGCCGTAGCATTCGTCTCACTTGATGCTAGTAATCATAACCCAACAATTTAAGAGGATTCAAATCTATCGATAAGATACTAAATAATAAATAAAAAAACGAACCAGAATAATTTGACGATGCGCAGATGTAATAGAGTGAGCATGGACGCGAATGAGAAGCAACGGGATGAGATTGGATGGTTGAGAGATAGAAATAACAAGAGATTCATAAGAATTCTGTTGAAGGCGTATTGGGCGTTGAAGAGTCTTTGTTTCGGGTAGCCATTGATTCGGTGCCATCATGAAAAAGCCATGGTTGCAGACCGCTTTTTCTAAATCAAAGTTCGGATATTCAGTAACATCCAACTCTATTATAATAGAGTTATTCTCCATTGATTAAGAATATATACATCGATCTATATATATATAGTTTAACTAGTTTTTGACCCGTGCGATGCACGGATTCATCTTACCATATAAATATTAACAAAAATATAATCTAATAATTACAATTAATGATATAAAGGTGCTATATAAATTAAATATTATTATTTTATTTTCACATTTACCTTAAATAATCTTTTTTATAGATAAATATAATAATATAATTAAAATTAATATATTATATATTATATTAAGTTTTTTATCAGTAAAAAAGGAGGAAGTGACACCTCAGCTCCATCGTTAGTATTTTATATTGTATATAGATATGCAGAGAATTAGAAAGATTTTAGGGATTAATTTAAATTATGTAGAACTTTTAGATATAGATATACAGAGAATTAGAGAGATTTTAGGGATTCATTTAAATTCTATAGAACTCTTAGATATAGTACGAATAAAATAATCTTTTTATAAATAAATATAATAATATAACTAAAGTTAATATACTATATTTTATATTATATTTTATCAGTAAAAAAAGAAGAAGTAACACCTCAACTCATTCGTTACTGTTTTATATTATATATAGAATATATAGATATGCAGAGAATTAGGCCCTGTTCTTTATCACTTAATTTCAGTAACAATCAGTTCAGTTCAGTTCAGTTCAGTTCAATTCAGTTCAGTTCAGTTCAATTCAATTCAGTTCAGTTCAGTTCAGTTCAACATTCAGTTTCAGCATCTAGTTTCAGCATTCAGTTTCAGTATTCAGTAATTTATCATTATTTATTATATTATAATTTTTTATATATAATTTTTTATTATTTATCTATAATTTATCATTATTTATTATTATTATTATTATTATTATTATTATTTATAGTTTATCATTATCTATAAATTAGATAAAAGTCAAGAAATGATAGTTTATTAAAGTATATATGGTTTAATAAAAAAAAAAAAACTAAAGTATGCATCCATATTTAAAAATTGGGAATTGCATCATATTATGAATTATTTCTCAAATTATCCAATTTATCAATGTTAGGGATAAAATTCCACCATTTTAGACGTTAGAGGTAAAATTACTTCTGACCCAAAACGTTATTTTTGCACTTTAACCCTTAATTAAAATAAGAAGTTATGAGTTTGTATTCATATGAAGGTTTGTATTTAATTTCATAGGCTTTAAATTATATATAAATTTGTGTTTGTATGTAATTTGTATTTTTAATTTAAATTAGACTTATTTTTATTTAATTTCATAGGCGTTTATCGAGCCAAGATTTTATCATCCCGGGCTTTTATTTGATATTCAATTTAGTTTTATCTTTAATAATATATTTATTTATTATTGATATTATTAAATTTATTAGAACCATTATTATTATTATAAGTTCATTAATGTCCAATATTATCATGAAAATTATTTTAAAGTCTAATATCATCATTATTGTTAAGTTCGGTTAAGTTCGGTAGCATTCAGTTAAGTTCAGTAGTATTCAGTTAAGTCCAGTATTCAGTAGTATTCAGTTAAATTCAGTTCAGTATTCAGCAGTATTCAGTTCAGTTCAGTTCAGTTCAGTTCAGTTCAGTTCAATTCAATTCAGTTCAGTCCAGTTCAGTTTTTTTCAGCGATAAAGAACAGAGCCTTAGAGAGATTTTAGGGATTAATTTAAATTCTATAAAACTCTTATATATAGTACGGATAAAATAATCTTTTTATAAATAAATATAATGATATAACTAAAGCTAATATATTATATTTTATATTATATTTTTTATCAGTAAAAAATGAGGAGGTGACACCTCAGCTTCATCGTTACTGTTTTATATTATATATAGATTAGTGAAATCCCACTCCAACTCTAATTCTTGTTTAGGAAGGAGATTATATTACGAGATTATATTAAGGGTTTATAAAATAATATACCATACAAGCTTAATCCTCCAAATTGATGGCAAATTACATCATTGGCCATTGAACTTTACTCGTGACTACTAAACTTCAAAATATAACATAAAAATAGATCTAGCCATGGGTCGGGCTGGGCCGGATTCGGACCGGGCCAATAGGATTTTTAGGTAAAAATATTTAGTCCAAACCCTGTCCAGCCCGCTATTAATTTAGGTGGGCACGGGCTTAAAATCAATTCTCAAACCCAATCCATATAAACTCACCTATATATATAATTTTTAATTATAAAAAATAAATATTATATTTAATATATAAATATATTAATTTATTAATTAGTATTAATAGGCGGACCAGGCTGGACCGGACTGTGCTAATTTTATTAATCTCAAGCCCGCCCAAAAAATAGACGGGCTTTAGCGGGCCTGGATCTAAGATCAGTTTTCATTTGAAGGGAAAAGTAGAGGTGTCAAAATAGGTCACAACCCATTTATTGACACATTTACCCCTTTAAGGGAAAATTACACAGAAATTTATTTTTTAAAAACTATTTACAACTATGTCAAGTCATAGTTTTGGATTATATCAAACTAGTAAAATCAGTACTTTTAATATATTTTAAGGATTAAAATTTATAAATTAGAAATCTAGAATATATTTTATAGGGTTTATGGTTTATGAATTGGAGTCTAGATTTTTTTAATTGTGATGTAAAAACATAATATATAGAGGATAATGACATTTTAAGAATTAAATTTGGTGATATGACTTACTTGTAATTTTGTATTTAATTATGATATTCATATATTTGACCCATCATTTAATAGGTTAGGGTTGATCCTTTTATGGATTGGGTTATAAATGGGTTGAACCATTTAACCCATATAATAAAAAGGTTAGGTATGTTTTTTTATAGGGTCAACCCATTAAC
This sequence comes from Euphorbia lathyris, assembly GCF_963576675.1. Taxonomy (NCBI): domain Eukaryota; kingdom Viridiplantae; phylum Streptophyta; class Magnoliopsida; order Malpighiales; family Euphorbiaceae; genus Euphorbia; species Euphorbia lathyris. The sequence continues at coordinate 80,979,154 of NC_088918.1, read as the reverse complement.
CCATTAATTTCTTATCCAATCTTAAAACAACCACGAACCAAACATACAAGGTCCTGTTTGGTATACCGTAATGAACGTCGTAATGGAATGCTCATTACAATAGAGGTCCATTACCATGTTTGGATTAGTCATATTGTTTTTGTCGTAATGGAATCACAAATACATCACTCAAGTTTTCTTTACAAATTTATGTAATGAGCATTACATAAAGAATAGACATGAATTCTAATTACGACTAACTCTTGTATTTTTTATTATTAATACTTATTAGGCACAATTCTTATTAAACGATAAAACAAAAACTAGAAAAACTTAAAAAAATTTGAAAAACACGAAAGACGGAAAACCCAAAAAAGTGACAAAATATAGCTCGTCTTTTTTATTGCATTTCTTTTTATGTTTTTCGTGTTTTCCATTTTTCGCGTTTTTCACGTTTTCATGTTTTTCGATGATTTTAACTGTGTAAATAAAATTTTATAATTACATTTTAACTAAGTATTGTAACGATAATTAAATTTCATCATTTTTATTAGTTCGTCAACCAAATATGGTAATGGAATCACTATTAAAAAAATATGCTTGATACTAAGATTTATATGTTTGGTAAAAACATAAAAAAAAAAACTCATTTAACTTTATATGATTTTTTTTTTCTTAAACTCCATTGTTTATCCGGTTATAATATTTTATTAGTTTCTAATAAATTTTTATTTTTTTTTTAGTTATGGAACAATAAGATATGGAGATACTAGAACTTAATAAGAGTAGATTATGGAATTTTAACTAGATTCCAATAAAGTGACGTCAAATGAAGACGATATTTCTTTTTGTACTTAGTTAAATTTAAATTGATCAAACTGAATTTTAATTATATAACTCGTTTCATGTTTTTTCCTATTTTATTTACGTTTTTTACATTTTTTACGTTTTTTCCACTTTTATGTTTTTACTTTTTTTTGTTCAATTTTAATTAGATTTAATTAATTGGGTTAAATGAGTCAATCCATGTAACCCATTTAATAAATAGGTTGGGTCATCTCAACCCATATATAAATACCTCAACCCATTTATTAAATCGGTTGGGTTGGATCAACCCAATTATTAAATAGGTTGGGTTAATCTTTTTAACCATTTTGACACCTCTAAGTTCACCCTTTAACCATGCAACTTTTTTAAAAACTCGTATGTGTATTTAGTAAGTTAATCTATTTATATTTGCTAACATTATTATAATGTACCTTTATTTCATTTTTTTTAGGGATAAGGTATCAAAATAGGTCTAAGGTTTTTTGGAAAGTACCAATTTAGGCTCAACGTTCAAAATAGCATCAATATAGGCTTAATATCAATTTAGACTTTACGTTTACAATATAGCATCAATTTAGACCTCACGTACAAAATAGCACCAATATAGACTTAACGTTTACAAAATAATACGAATTTAAGCTTAACGTTTACAAAATATATCAAATTTAAGTTAAACGTCACAATTAAATTAACCATATTATATTCTTTTCCTATTAACTTTATATGTTATCTTTTTATTTAGTTCTATTCTCTTATTTATTACAATACAATTAATTAGTTTTCTTGCCCCAAATATAAGGTTTTAATGGGCAAGAAAACTAATTAATTGTATTGTAATAAATAAGAGAATAGAACTAAATAAAAAAATAACATATAAAGTTAATAGGAAAAGAATATAATATGGTTAATTTAATTGTGACGTTTAACTTAAATTTGATATATTTTGTAAACGTTAAGCTTAAATTCGTATTATTTTGTAAACGTTAAGCCTATATTGATGCTATTTTGTACGTGAGGTCTAAATTGATGCTATATTGTAAACGTAAAGCCTAAATTGATATTATGTTGTAAACGTCAAGCCTATATTGGTGTTATTTTGAACGTTGAGCCTAAATTGGTACTTCTCCAAAAAATTTAGGCCTATTTTGATACCTTATCCCTTTCTTTTATATATATTTATTTAGTTATATTACAAAAATTCAAATATAAAAATATATTTTTAATATTTATAAATGTGCCCCAATATTTTTAATATTTGTACGTTTTCGTGTCTTATGTTTTATAGAAAAAACTTTTTCCGTGTCTGTGTTCGTGTCGGATACCATATCCGTATCCGTGTCCGGACAACATAGATTATCTTCCACCAGCTGCACTAGAAGCATGTAACTGCTGTTCAATTAAGTTCAGCTATTCACAATTTTTGAAACTATGGGCATGAACGTATAAGCAAGCAACAACTAATTCAAGCAAGAATACATCATTGCTCCGACCGTGTACGAGATTTTCAGCAAGGTATTTAAAGATCAGAGTTACTAACTAGTAAGGAATTAAAATAGACATACAGAGAGATTAAGATCATGATAACAAGTAGCAGTAATGGAGTTTGAATTTGATTAATGGAATCCACATAAACATTATCCAAAGACGAGTTTTCATCTTTAAAGGCTGTTAAGCCCAAAATATACCTAAAATATCATTAATATTTACATCAGTTTTGCTATGAAATCGTGTTATTTATATCTATTTAGAGTACTTTTACGTCCGAATATGTTTCTTTCAGGCAAGCTACCTAAATATTTGGTAAAATCCAAATAGGAACAAAAAAAAAGCAAAAACGAAGGAAAAACCCTAAGTTACGAGCCAAAAAGACGAAGAATTCAGCACACTGATACGAGGAAGACGGGAACGGAGTCAAAACCGAGAGGAACATCTCGAATCTCGACAGAGATTTTGGAATCTCGGTAGAGATTCTGGGTCGCGACCGAGATTCCCTATTCTCGGTCGCGACACGCTCTTTTGAGGCATTTCGCCTGTTCGTTCTGAAGCACAGAAATTGCTCCCCTAATCTCGGCAGAGATTTCCCCATCTCGGTAACATCAGTAGGTCTTCTAGCACCATTTTCACATGTTTAAAATCAAAGAAATACGTCTGTTCGAGTGGATAGAAACGTCTCTTCGCAGCGGACACGACCCTTCAACACGACTCTTCAACATCTATAAATAAAGAGTTGATTTCAGAGTTCAAGGAGAGTTAGATTAATTAAGAAAAAGTGCAGAATTTATGCAGAAACTCTGACTCAGAAATGAGTCAGAGATTAGATTTCATTTCTGTAAAAGCGATCTTGCCGTACACAAGTTGTTCTTAAATTAATTACAAACACAATAGCAATTAGATTTAGATTAAGATCTATTCAAGACTAGTTTATATTTTGGTAGTAGAAGAGTCATCTCTATTCAGAAGATTCAGCGAGAAGATTAAGTAGCGGATTCAACCCCATAGCCTGACAAACTCTAACGAGGTTTGAGGAAAGGATTGACGACCCGGAACTTCAATGTCGTTTTGAATGCTTCCATGCTTTTTATTCTCTATAAACTTGTATCAATTCACACTTCATCTAATAAAGTTCATGCAATTCAACATATTTTTATGTAGTTACTTTGGTAAATGATCCGAAGTAAAGTTCTGGTGTTTTCATTAAAACGTAGTTAAATTCAAAATCTTTACAAGGAAACTTTGTTGAACACTTGGGCACATTCATTCTTATGGACGATATGATCGTTAGGTCGGCTTATCGGAAATAAGTATAAATTTGGTCAAGGTAGAAATCTACTCAGAGCCAGGTGGATTCTCTATGGTTCAAAGCCTTTTAATTGAAGGAGTTTACGTTTATTATACATTTATAATTTTTACAAAGTTTAAAGTTGTTTTCTTTGCTTAATGCAAACGAGTACAATTATTCTCTTGTTTTAAACACCAAATGTTTCTGGTTTGTAATTTAAACTCAAAACAGAATTGATTTCTAACATTCTACATATGTTCTAATCTGATTCTTATTAATTCAATCTCAAAACCAAATTCAATTAAACAATTTTCTATATTATAAACCTAAAACGTGAATTAAACTGAATTAAAATAAGTTTTCGTTAAAAAGTGTTCCCTGTGGGATCGATATCTTTTTATTACTACAAGCGAAACCATGCACTTGCGAAAATCGCTCAACAAAGGCTGACTTGTTTCTTTTAACACTTAGGATTTTTCACTTAGTTGTTTAGCACGGTGATATTGAGTGAGGTCAGAGGCAGCTTTAGTTAATCAAAGACTAAGGCTGCTTCTAATGTTGAGTAAGGAGATAGCACTAAATAGTCTATTCCTGAGCTCAGCACCAAATCACACAACTCAATATACATTCAGTTAAGCATTTTACTGAGCACAATAAAAAGCAAGCAGATAAGGAGTTAAGGGTTAGAGAATGTTACTCAGCAGTTTTATCCTGGTTCGGCCTCCTGCCTACATCCAGTCCCCAGAATCCTTCTGAGCTTTAATCCACTACTGAGCTCTTTTAGGTAGAGCACAAACCCCTTATAATAGTCAGCGAGTATACAGAGTATTGTTGTCCTAAAAGTAGACTCTAGCAAGTGCACTAGATACAAGTAATATTTCAGTAAGTAGAGTATCATTTCCTCGGGGATTGATGAATAACTTTAACAGAAAAACCTTATAAAACAGGGTGTTCGTGGTAACTTAACTTCTTTCTTTGGTTGAAAATGGTTTTGTATGATTTGATTAGAAATGACTAAAGGTGAACGACTTTCTACTAGTTTGTTCAAAAAATACTGATTTGTCACAATAAAATGGTGGAACAGGCTAAGCCACAGCAGGAACAGGTTGCTTACAGTATAACTTTAGTCTATTTATTCATGAATGTAATATGGTGAGGCCAAGGTCTCTGCTTTAGATTCACTTAAGTCAACTTTCATGTGTTCTTAAGATTCTAAGACTTACTACAGCTTCAAACTGTTGAAACACCTTTCCACATAATTTTGATTTGACAAAATTGTTTAAGAGTAATTAAAAAATATTCTAAACACACTAAGTTTAAATGCTTTGATTTATTCTACTAATGTGTTTGTTCAACGTTGAGTTAAATTGTTTATAAGACACAAAGATTAAAAGGCCCAAAGCCCATTACGGAAGTCAAAGCCCAAGTTAAACAGTTTAAGGCAACTCGGCCCGCATATGTCAAAACGCTGTCATTATGTACAAAACGCAGCTCAGCGGAAGAAGGATCTAGAAGACCTTCTTTGAGCAACTTCGGGACGAAGCTGCTGAGTTGATTCGACAAAGAGTACAAGACAGCAGCTGAGCAAGAACAACTTCCAGATAAAGTGTTTCCACTTTGGGTAAAGTTCAGAAGACACAGAATGCTGTCTAGTTGACCTTACCATAAATGGAGAGACATTCTGCCGAGCTGACCAAAAGCTGACCGAGGACAGAAGATACTCAAATCTGATTGGCCGAGAGCTCTGAGCAAGACTGAGTGACAACGACAGGAAGCCGTTTCCCTCCAACGGTTATTTCGAAATTCGAAATGACCAATGCCTCAGACGTCTCTATAAATAGAGCCCTTCAGTTGCTTCATTCAACACAGAACTTGAACAAGCCATTATGCTGACCAAAATTCTACTCAAAGTTCTGCAAGAAAAAGCAAAGCAATCTTACACTAAATTTCATATCTTTTGTGTAAAAGTCTAGAGTGATTATTCAATCATCTAAGGTGTCTTAGCAATCGTTGTTTAGGATAAACACTTATCATTTCTAGAATTAGAAAGGAGAGGCTGAGTACTCGGTTATAGTACTCAGCGAGAGATTAGGATTGAGTAGAGGTATAGAGGAAGGTACTCTTGTTATACTCAGTTTCTAAGATTGTAAAAGGTTTGATGCTCTACCGTTAAAGAGCTCAGTAGAGAATTCGAAAGCTCGGAACGTGTTCCGGGGATAGGACGTAGGCTTAAAGGCCGAACCTGGATAAATCTGCTGAGTAACATATTTCTAACCTTAAACTCCTTTATATATCTATTGTTTGCTTAAACAAAAACTGACCAAGTAAAGAGGTCAAGCTGAGTTATGCGCATTGAATATCTGAGCTCAGGAATAGACTCTAAGTGCTATCTCCTGACTCAAGTAAAGAAACTGACCTAGTCACCAGTTGACTAAGCCAGTATCTTGCTATTCACTCAGCGCCGCTGTTAAAACCTTTTTCTCACGAAAAAGAAGTCTGCCCTAACAAAATTTTTTAAATAGTTCCTAACCCCCCCTTGGAACTATACTTGTAACGTTATAAGGGACCAACAAGTGGTATCAGAGCTTAAAAGCTTACTGTAAAACGTTTAACCACCTTGAGTTGATCCCCACTATGGGCGAAAACAGCACTCGGTTTCTCCCAGGAAACCAAACAACTCAGATCTTACCTGAGGGGCTGTCCATTACTCGGCCTCCCCTATTCTTCGGGTCTAACTATACCTTCTGGAAGAATAGGATGAAAAATTTCATTCAGGCTACAAATATGAGTGCCTGGCTATCCATAGTCCAAGGTCCATTTGTACCTATCGAAGTTGTGGCTAGCCAAACAGTTGTTAAAGCTGAGGCCAAATGGACAGAGGATGATCTCAAGAAGCTACAAAATCATGCTTCGGCTATAAACATGCTTCACTGTGTGCTCGATGCTGCAGAATATAATAAAATTTCAGGTTGTGAGTCGGCGCAAGAGATCTGGAAGAAGCTGGAGGTCACCTACGAAGGAACCAATAAAGTAAAGGAGTCCAAGGTGAACCAGCAAATGAGACTGTACGAGCTGTTCGAAATGAACAATGATGAGGGAATATCTGACATGAATGCAAGGTTTACAAACATCATCAATGAGCTCAAGAGACTTGGGAAGATCTTCACTGAGGAAGAACAAGTCAAGAAGATACTCAGGAGTCTTCCTAAAGACTGGCAAGCAAAGAAGACCGCTGTTGAGGAAGCTCAAGACTTAACCACCTACAAATATGATGAACTCATCGGCTCACTGCTGACCCATGAGATATCAATGAAAAACTTCGAGGTGAAGGAAAAGTCTGAAGACAAGAAGCAAAAATCTCTTGTCATGAAAGCTGACTCCACTGATGGGATCTCAACAGATGATGAAGAGATGGCTATGTTCACAAGGAAGATGAAAAGGCTGTTCAGAAAGAATGACAAATATTCTAAGAAGCCTTACAGAAAGTTTGATAAGTATAAAGCTGAGTCCAGCGACAGCAAATACAAGAAGGACAACTCAAAGCCCATTACATGCTTTGAATGTCATCAAACTGGCCATATCAAGTCAAGCTGCCCCACGCTGAGGAAAGAAAGGAAGAACGGCAAAAAGGCAATGGTGGCAACATGGAGCGACAGTGATGAGTCTTCATCAACAGAAGCTGAGGCCACCGAGTCAGCAAAGATATGCTTCATGGCTGATGAACTTGCTGAGCCGTGCGTTTCTGAGCATGCTGACCCCTCCATTGCATTTGACGATGAGGAGCAATCAAATGAGGTAATATCACTACCCTTGCTCAGAACTGAAATGGTTAATGCCCTGAGTGATCTCTATACACTTGTTAAAAAGTGTAATAAAAAGGTTAGAGCACTCAGCAGGCGATGTGACGAGGTTGAGGAGGTCAAACTAAGTGACCTTCGATATCTTCTTCAGGACAACTCAGATTTGCATAGTAACATTGGAATTATGCAAAAGCTTGTCTCTGAGGTCCAATCAGATTCTAAGAAACTGAGGAAGGACGTCACATCCATTCAGAACCAACTAAAGGTTCCAAACAAAAGAAATATTCCTCTGAATACTCAGTACCGAAGTACTGGTCAGCAGAGATGGAATCCTCAGCGGAATGTCCAGTGTGACTTCTGTGGGAAGAAAGGACACACCACAAAGGTGTGCTGGCACGCTCAGCACTGGGGTGCTGACCAGTCAGTGAGAAATCCTAAACGGAAAGTCAGCTGTGACTTCTGTGGAAAGAATGGCCATACTGTCCAAGTATGTCGCCATAAAATAAAATATGATGCTTTGCCTGTTGAACCTAACAAGCAATGACCCAAAAAGAATTGGGTACCTAAAAGTAACTAGTTACAATGCAGGTAAGCCTGAGGTGTGCTGAGAAGTCAAAGATGTGGTATATTGACAGCGCATGCTTGAGGCACATGACTGGTGATGAAACTCAGTTCATCACGTTTGAGTGTAAACGAGGAGGAAGTGTAAGTTTTGGAGATAACAAAAAGGGTAAGATAGTAGGGTCAGGAACCATCGGAGGTAATCCTACTATTGAGTCAGTCTCCCTAGTCAGCGGACTCAAATATAACTTACTCAGCGTAGCTCAGCTATGTGACAATGGGAGAAAAGTTATATTTGATGCTACTGGATGTAAAATATACGAGGGAAAAACAAATGAGTTAATTTTAACTGCCTCTCGGATTGATAATGTCTTTATGCTAGACTTAGAGAAAAAGTTTTCAAAAACTGTATGCTTAGTTTCAAAGGAAGAAAATTCCTGGCTATGGCACATGAGACTTGGTCATGTAAGCATGGACCTCCTGGCCAAATTAGCAAGAAAGCAATTGGTTGAGGGACTGCCTGAACTTAGATTTGAAAAAGATCAATTGTGCCACGCTTGCCAAGCTGGAAAACAAACCAAACAATCTTTTCATAGCAAAAACATTGTCTCAACTAAGCGTCCGTTAGAATTACTACACTTGGATCTCTTCGGTCCAGTCCAGCCGCTGAGTCTGGGTGGAAGAAGATTTTCCTTGGTCATTGTAGATGACTTCTCTCGGTACACTTGGGTCATCTTGCTGAGTAGCAAGGATGAGACCTTTGAGACATTTTCAAATTTGGTTAGAAAACTTGAAAATGATAAAGACCTAAAATTGGCTCACATCCGAAGTGATAATGGTGGAGAATTCAAAAACCAACAGTTTGTTGAATTCTGTGAAGCCAACGGCATTGACCATAACTTTTCTACTCCTAGAACGCCTCAACAAAATGGGGTTGTTGAAAGGAAAAACAGAACACTGGTTGAAATAGCCAGGACAATGCTGAGTGAGCATAGGCTTCCAAAGTATTTTTGGGGAGAGGCTGTTAACACAGCGTGCTATATTCTTAATAGGGCTCTTGTTAGACCTATACTAAAGAAAACCCCCTACGAACTTTGGAAATGATGAAAACCCAACATTGGATACTTTCGTGCCTTTGGCTGTAAATGTTTTATTTTAAATACCAAAGATAGCTTAGCTAAGTTTGACTCAAAAGCTGATGAAGCTATCTTTTTAGGCTACTCAACAAACAGCAAAGCATACAAAGTTTTCAATAAACGAACTCAAGTTTTAGAAGAATCAGTACATGTTGAGTTCGACGAAACTAACCCTGCAGGAAGATATCTGCCGCTGACCGAGGATGATCCACACTCAGTATCTGCTGATCAAGATACAGCCGCTGAGTCATTCCCTCAAGGGCTGACCAAAGGTAAAAATGAACCTCAAATTGTTTTCACTGACCAGTCTACACCTGCAAAAATTATTGAAACACAGACAGCACAAGACATCAATCTACCCAAGGAGATAAGGATTCCAAGAGGGCACTCAGAGAGTGCAATCCTTGATGTTGCTGAGAATACCCTGATGACAAGAAATCAACTCAGGAGATACCTCAGCAACGTAGCTTTCGTCTCAGTTCAGGAACCAAAGAACTTCGCTGATGCTGAGCACGATGAATTCTGGATGAGCGCAATGCAAAAGGAACTTGACCAATTCAGAAAAAATGATGTATGGGAGTTAGTGCCGCATCCAACAAGTTAGAAGACCATTGGAACAAGATGGGTCTTCCGCAACAAGCTGGATGAACAAGGGAATGTAGTCAGGAACAAAGCAAGGCTTGTAGCTCAGGGCTACAGTCAGCAAGAAGGTACTGACTACGGTGAGACCTTTGCCCCAGTGGCAAGGCTAGAGGCTATTAGAATCTTATGCGCTTATGCAAGTTATATGAACTTTAAGCTGTTTCAAATGGATGTTAAGAGTGCATTCCTTAATGGAGTTATAAACGAGGAAGTTTATGTAAATCAACCTCTAGGGTTTGAGGATTCAAAATTCCCAAACCACGTTTATAAACTAAAAAAGGCTCTGTACGGCCTCAAGCAAGCACCACGTGCTTGGTATGAGAGGCTGACCAGTTTCCTGCTGACTAGAAATTATGTCAAAGGCAAAGCTGATACAACTTTATTCATTAAGAGAAAGGGTAAAGATACCCTGCTGGCTCAAATATATGTTGATGATATTATTTTCGGTGCTACTAATGAGTCAATGTGCAAGGAATTTAGCAAGCAAATGCAGACTGAGTTTGAAATGTCAATGATGGGAGAACTCAACTTCTTCCTTGGACTTCAAATCAAACAAGGCAAAAATAGCATCTTCATCAGTCAAGCTAAATATGCCAAGGAGATATTGAAGAAATATGAACTTGAAAATTGTAAGCCAATATCCACTGCTATGGGCACTGACACTGTCCTCTGTGCTGACGAGAATGGTAAGTCGATAGACAGCAAATTATATCGAGGTATGATAGGCTCTCTACTTTACTTAACAGCAAGTAGACCGGACATTCAGTTCACAGTATGCTACTGTGCTAAATATCAATCTAACCCTAAGGAATCTCATTACATAGCTGTAAAAAGAATCCTTAGATATTTGCAAAGCTCAGTGAACGCAGGTTTATGGTATCCCAACACTCATGGCTTTACACTCGTTGGATACACTGACGCTGACTATGGACGAGATAAGCTTGAACGAAAAAGCACCTCTGGAGGATGTCACTTCTTAGGAAGCTGTCTTGTATCCTGGTTCAGTAAGAAGCAGGCGTCAGTAGCCTTGTCTACCACTGAAGCTGAGTACATTGCTGCTGGACATTGTGTTGCTCAAGTCCTATGGATTAAGCAACAGCTTGAAGACTATGGTGTTCAAACAAAGACAATTGAGGTCAAATGTGACAACAAAAGTGCAATTGATCTATCAAAGAACCCAATTCAACACAGCATGATGAAGCATGTCAGCATAAGACATCACTTCATTAGAGACCATGTACTCAAGAGTGAGATAAAGCTGACCTATGTCCCAACGGATGAGCAGCTTGCGGATATCTTCACGAAGCCACTGGCTCGTGAGCAGTTCAGTATACTGAGAGAAGCCATTGGTATGTTTAATCCTCTTTAGTAAATTTCTGTTCTAAATATAAATTTATGCTGAGTGAATTACTACGCTGAATGATTTATGCAAATGCATGCTGAGTGATTGTTATGCTGAGTACTTAACGCAAAACATATATCAATACTAAGTAAATGTGCACATCGAGTAGTAATCTCAAACTGAGAAATCATCCTTTTATATACTACTGACCACTCAGAATATAAAACGCTTAGTATTCTAAACGCTGAGTGTTAGATCCGTTGCATTAAATGCACAAGCACGCGAATAGCCACATAGGATGACGTATGCGCCGAATGTGTCATAAAGGCCAGGATCTTTATCGGTTGACAATCCCAAGGCAAAACTGACACATGGATTCGATAAGATCCACTCTTCACCGCTATAAATAATGGGTAAATCCCCATTTTTTTATTTTTTTTACACTTACCGAATTCTCTAGCAAAGCACTCTCTCTCTAAAAACTCTCAAAGCTTCCCAATCTTTTTCTGAAACTATGACTAAGGTTTCCGTTAACATCTCCGATGCCGGTCACCCCAAGACCAGTTCCGATGAACCTTCCAGGCAAGCTACTTCACCTGAAACTACAAAGGTCACTACGCCGAGCAAAGGCAAAGCTGGCCAAGCCACCTCATCTAAGGGAAAGCCGACCAAGGTCAGATCCTACACCAAAGTTTTCGCAGACGTTAGAGAATGGAAGATAGACTTCTCTAGATGGGTCTCAGAAGCCTTCGTAAAAACTGAGCAACCCTTCTGCGAATGGATATCGAAGAATAGCTGGACCGAGCTATTCTCCATTAGAGATCACACCTACCCTGACCTAGTAAGGGAGTTCTACCACAACCTCCGAGTTGCCAACGATAACCAGGACTATCTGGTAACTGTGGTAAAGGAAAAGACCATTTTTATAAACCCTACCTATCTTGCTAACTTGCTGAAGTTAAAGAATGAGGGAACAAAGCTGAGGTGGTCTGGGGATCATGAAGGAACTGGGTACAATACCACCTTCTGCAAGCCCGCTGGCCACTCTGGCGAAATCTCCAGCACCTCAATGGGTCAGCACCAAAAGATGGCCCACTATCTGCTGACCTACTTCATTTATCCCAAGATCAACTACACCACCTCAGCAACGAATTTTGACCAATGCTTCATATGGCATATGCTGACATACAAGCCGATCAACATGCCAGTATTCTTGATTGCTGGTTTCCAAAGGAGCACTGGAACTCTCAGGCTGGGTTCGCTCATCACCAGAATCCTCTTAGATCATCAAATTGATCTATCTGAGGAAACTAAGGCTAGAGGATCTGAGATAACTGCTGCTTCGCTGAGGGATTTAAAGTACAATCAGCCAATTAAGAAAGGGAAAATTACTGGAGGCTGATGAGGAGTCAACTGTCCCAAAGAAGGGGAAAAGGACAAAGGCTCCAGCTGCCCGAAAGAGGAAAGCTGTTGGGACTCCTTCAAAGAAGGCTGAGCCTCGGACCAAGAAGCATAAGTCAGCTGCTGAAAAAGGTCAGGAGAGACCTAAGTTAGCTGAGAAGAGGAGCAGGCAAGATCAGCCTGAAATAGAGGAAAGAATAGATGCTGATGAGCAACCTCAAAAGAAGCAGAAGTCTTCTACGCTGACCCCTATTGATGCTATCCTCACTGACATCATCGTTCCTGGTGATTCTCACTACACTCAGTGTCAAGGAACTGAAGCTGAGCATCAAGAAGATGATGTGGAACTGGATGATCACTTCATCACTCAGGTGGAAGAAGAACTAGATAACGATGATCAGGATGATCAGGAAGCAGAAGAAGAAGCAAGCGGTCAGGATGACGCTGAGGACGCTGAGGACGCTGAGGAGACAGCTAGTGAAGAAGAAGCTGCTGACCCAACTAATACTGAGCTGGGTACAGATAAAGAACAAGAACAAGCTGACCAGCTTACTGCTGATCAAGAAGAAACTTCTCCCTCTCACTCAGGAGAGTCTATCCAAGCTGACACTCCTCCTCGTAGAAGAAGATTAGTTAAGGCAAGTCAGAAGTCTGTCATTGACCTTCCTGTTCAAAAACCAACTGTCCCTGACCTTGTTATCCAGAAGCCGACCAAGGATCCTTCTACACTCAAGCTGAAATTTTTCAGAAAACAGACATCTTCTACTCCACCGGATTCTCTTGAAAAGCAAGCCTCTATTTCTTCACCAAAGGAACACGCCGACTTGAATGCTTCCGCTAACTCTACAAGCCAAATGGAGCAAATTCCCATCAATGTTGTTACTCCAAGCATTGTGCTGACTCAGGACATTCTTGCTCCAGTCAGCACAGATAGCATTCGGATTACTTCTTCTCCAATCAACACTTCTGCCGATCAATCAGCTCTACCCGAGACTCAAGTGCAGATTGAAAACACACTTCCAGTCACTGACCATGTTATTCCTCTGACTCCTCTTCCAACCGGTCATACTGAGGAAACTAGGCAAGTTAATGAAGGCTCTCTCAGCTACTTGCATGCCACCGAGTCTGGTAAAAGAATCATCGACTCGGTGCAAACATTAATTAAAGACCTTTATCAAACCACTCCACCTGCTGCTGGGTCTTCTACTATTGAGACAACTCAGCTCTCCCATGTAACTCAGCTTCTCAATGAAGTTAAGGGATTCAAGGATTTGCTAAGTGTCATAGTCTCCATTCAAGCACAGCAACCTAAGCAGGACTCCATCACAAAGCTGGCTGAGCTCCAGTTGACAATAGTTCAACATCTCAACACTCTTCAAGGTCAAGTTCAGACCTTGTCAGCTGCGAACACGCGATATGCAACTTCTGATGAAGTCAAAATGCTCTTTGCTCAGCTTCACACTGAGCAAATCAAGACCAACGAGCAAATGGTCTCCTATTCTCAATGCTCAGTGGAGCAAATTGGAGAGGTTGTTCGATTGCTGAACTTGAACAAACAAGAGATGGACACTGACGCCATGAAGCAAAATGAGATATTGTCTATCACCAAACAAACCTTCAACCATGTACGTCACAGCAACATTCAGCGTCAATACTACGACTCAGCCTTGCTGAAGACATTTCATCAAGTAGTTGCTGGTCTGTCAGATACAATTACCTGGATAGGTAAATCTCAAGCTTTCTTAGTAAGCATGCTCAGCGCTACTGAACTCAATATACCCAAAGAGGTCTCAGATGATGGAGTTGTTGTCTTTGATGGCGTCAATGAAAGCGCCGATAAACTTAAGGTGCTGTCCACGGAACTAACCAGAGCCGTCTTAACCGACGCCTTTAGGATTCCTCCTCCCGATGCTGACAAAACGGGGGAGAAAGAACAAGCTAGAACACAACATGAGCCTAAGAAAAAGAAATAGAAATTAGGCTAGCTCAGTTATGCTAAGTTTGTAGTCTCTATGTTTTTACTTATCTTTTGTTGTATACGCTGACTACTTCTATTATTATCAATACTTGCATCTTTTTATCCAAAACCTGAGTTATTTTATACGATGCTGAGTATTAAGTTATTATGTATCTTCAATTACATCAACTATGTTTAATGCTTATAAAAACTTATTGATCGTACCCAATGCTGATAATATGTTTGACATTGACTTGTATGTTTATAAAACATTGTCTTATAAGACTCATTGAACAACAAATTACTCAGCGCCCTTTGAATGTTAAAACTTCCGCTTAAACACTGAGTAAAATAGAATATGTTTCATGAGCTGACCTATATCTGAAAACTGACCTTAGACTTACTCGATTAAACCTTTACATGTTTAGAGTAAAACTAAGTCAGTAGCTCAACCCTGATGGGGGAGTTTGCTAAGTTATATTAGGTCAACTATCATGGGGGAGCTCAATACTGAGTTCTTCGCTGAATAGTTTTGCCAACATCAAAATGGGGGAGTTTGTTGAAACACCTTTCCACATAATTTTGATTTGACAAAATTGTTTAAGAGTAATTAAAAAATATTCTAAACACACTAAGTTTAAATGCTTTGATTTATTCTACTAATGTGTTTGTTCAATGTTGAGTTAAATTGTTTATAAGACACAAAGATTAAAAGGCCCAAAGCCCATTACGGAAGTCAAAGCCCAAGTCAAACAGTTTAAGGCAACTCGGCCCGCATATGTCAAAACGCAGCTCAGCGGAAGAAGGATCTAGAAGACCTTCTTTGAGCAACTTCGGGACGAAGCTGCTGAGTTGATTCGACAAAGAGTACAAGACAGCAGCTGAGCAAGAACAACTTCCAGACAAAGTGTTTCCACTTTGGGTAAAGTTCAGAAGACACAGAATGCTGTCTAGTTGACCTTACCATAAATGGAGAGACATTCTGCCGAGCTGACCAAAAGCTGACCGAGGACAGAAGATACTCAAATCTGATTGGCCGAGAGCTCTGAGCAAGACTGAGTGACAACGACAGGAAGCCGTTTCCCTCCAACGGTTATTTCGAAATTCGAAATGACCGATGCCTCAGACGTCTCTATAAATAGAGCCCTTCAGTTGCTTCATTCAACACAGAACTTGAACAAGCCATTACGCTGATCAAAATTCTACTCAAAGTTCTGCAAGAAAAAGCAAAGCAATCTTACACTAAATTTCATATCTTTTGTGTAAAAGTCTAGAGTGATTATTCAATCATCTAAGGTATCTTAGCAATCGTTGTTTAGGACAAACACTTATCATTTCTAGAATTAGAAAGGAGAGGCTGAGTACTCGGTTATAGTACTCAGCGAGAGATTAGGATTGAGTAGAGGTATAGAGGAAGGTACTCTTGTTATACTCAGTTTCTAAGATTGTAAAAGGTTTGATGCTCTACCGTTAAAGAGCTCAGTAGAGAATTCGAAAGCTCGGAACGTGTTCCGGGGATAGGACGTAGGCTTAGAGGCCGAACCTGGATAAATCTGCTGAGTAACATATTTCTAACCTTAAACTCCTTTATATATCTATTGCTTGCTTAAACAAAAACTGACCAAGTAAAGAGGTCAAGCTGAGTTGTGCGCATTGAATATCTGAGCTCAGGAATAGACTCTAAGTGCTATCTCCTGACTCAAGTAAAGAAACTGACCTAGTCACCAGTTGACTAAGCCAGTATCTTGCTATTCACTCAGCGCCGCTGTTAAAACCTTTTTCTCACGAAAAAGAAGTCTGCCCTAACAAAAATTTTTAAATAGTTCCTAACCCCCCCTTGGAACTATACTTGTAACGTTATAAGGGACCAACACAAACGTCCTCAAAGTTGGTTCTTTCTTGCATTAGACACGAAGCAGCATTTCATTTTTAGAAAACCCTTGATACAAACCCCTTGTATTCCTACTTTGGGTTTTGTATGTTTAATGAGAGATACATGAGAATGAAAGCAGTTCCCCATCATTCATTAACACTAAGATAAAACATACTCAAACATGCATTTAAGAGCATCATTAAACACCACATACAATAACAACATTCATTCATAAAAAGGTTAAGTTTACTTACAGCACCAGCCCGTAACCGGCCTAGACCATTCAATCGACTACTCACTCATGGCAAAGAGCGAAGAGCCTGAAGAAGAGCAATAACTCTCCATTAATGGAGTTTTTCTGGTTTAGAGAAAGCTTCCCGCTCTTAAAACTGTTTAGCTCTTCTCCACCAAATTGTCCAAAAAGAAGTCTGCATTCCCTCCAACTATTGTTTTCTATTTAAAGGAGGGAGGCCCAAAAATAAATAAATACTAAAAATATTACAGAAATAAAGATTGTTCCGAAAGGTCAAATTGTTCCTTCATCAAAAGGGTAGTTAACTTTAGACACTTGAACACTCAAGGTCAGGATTTCTTGTCATCATGTTACTTTTAGTCGGCTACTCCTGCTACCGCCTCCTGTTCCTGCTGTCCTCCCTGGTTCTCCCCTTTATCCGCTGGTCCACTGGGTACTATCGACTTTTCCTGCAAAACAGGCTGCATGGCAGCTGTTTCATCCTTTCTTTCAAGATCTGCATAAAGACCCTTTTTAGTCTACATTTTATGCAATCACAAGCCTTAATTTACCCCATTTATATCATATAAGGTATGTTTATTAGGATCAACTATGAGCTTATCAAGTACCTTCCTCTATATCCTATACTCAACACTATTCTACCACTGAGTGCTAAAATCGATCAAATCAGTGTCTCCTAACAATCTTAGAATTGATAAAGGTTTTTGTTCTAAATACACAGAACACTTTGAATGATCTAAAATCTAATCTTTTACACAGAGTAAGAATGGGTGTAAGATTTCTTTGCTTTGCTTTGGCACAAAACTTCAAGTAGGAATTTGGTCAGTGTTTCGACTTTGTGAAGATCTGCATCGAATGAAGCAAATGAAAGGCCTATTTATAGTGACACCTTGAGCCTTCGGTCATTTCAAAATTCAAAATAACCGTTGGAGGGAAACGACTCTAATGTCCCTTTCACTCCTCAATGCTCAATGTCTTCGGCTAATGAGAACGTAGTCTTTTCTGTCTTGATAAGTTCTTCAGAAGCTTTTGGTCAGTACGCGTCAGGTTGTCTCTCCATTTATGGTAAAGATTCCTAGACAGCGAGACGACAACTGTTCTGGCTCAACTGAAGCCTTCCTCATCTGGGTAGCCTTTGTCTCTAAGTTTGTTAAGTCAACTTCTGCCTTGTCTTTTTGTCCGTTCAACTCAGTAGCTTCATTGTGAAGCAGTTAGCAAGCCTTTTAGATCCTTCTTTATGCTGGGCTGAGTTGATCCAAAAGCTTTGGATCTGTGTTGACTTTGCTTGGGCCTTGACCTTCCTTAATGGGCTTTGGGCTTTGTTCTTAATGTCTTATACTTGTGAATTAAATACTCAACCAACACTTGAACAAACACATTAATAACAATTAAATTAAAGCATTTAAATTTAATGTGTTGGAATATTTTATCTTAGGGATTTAATTCCAATTTAAATAATTTAGTCAAATCAAAATCATTATGGAAATGTGTTTCAACAAGAGATACTAATTTGACTACCATAAAATTTACCATCCTTGTGATGCTACAAGGTTCTTCACCTAGCATGATTGGTAATTGGATTGACCCTGCTACTGGTACGACTTCCTCTGAAAAGCTAAAGAGTGGAGCTGACACCCTCTTCAATCTATCTAAAGTTCATTTTCTCAAAACAATTCCAATAAAGAAGGTTGACAGAACTTCCATTGTCAATGAGAATTCTTTCTACTGGGAATTTCATTATAATGGCTGAGATTACCAATGCATCATCATGGGGTATGACCACATTTCCCTGATCTGTAGGGGTAAAACTTATGGTTTCTTCTTTTTTAACCTTTATAACATTATTGACTTCATAAGCTTGTCTGGCATAAGCTTTCCTTGATGAAGAGGATCCACCGGCCAAAGTCTCGCCTCTCGAGATAACATTTATTGTTGGGTATGCCGACTTGTTATCAAGAGCTGGAGCTTTATCTTTTTTTATCATCTTTTGCTTTGGGGTACCCTCATCCATCACTTTCTTGGTTTTCCATGTATCTTTCTCTTTTTGGGTTTCGTGGGTTTCCTCCTCTCCAACCTTTTGCATAAACGAAATTTTCTAGCTTATCTTGTCGTACTAGTGATTCAATTTCGTTCATCAATTGCCCGCATCGATCAGTTGAGTGACCTTGAGTCTTGTGGAACTGACAATAGGCGTCTGTACACTTCCCCATCACACTGTCAGCCTTGGGAGGGAATGTAAGAAGCCCTGATCTCTCAATAGCTGCTAGGATGTTTGAACGACGTTGGAGTAAAGGTGTGAAACTCTCGTATCTTGATTTAGGGATATGTCTTGATTCATTTCTTCTTCCATTCCCCTTTCTTCCATCATCAACCTCATCTCTTTCTTTCCTTTTTTTATCTTGATTTCCTCTCCCCGCTATATTCCTAATCACATCTTCCGACAGGATGAATTTATTAGCTCGACTGAATAAATCTCCCAAGGTTGAAGGTTGATCATAAGAGAGAGACTTTTGGAGATCTCGCGATCTTGTTCCTTGAAGTACCCCTGCAACTACTATTCCAACTTGGAGATCACGAATTTCCGAAGTTGCAGCACGGAACCTTTCAACATAGTCTTTCAGACTTTCTCTTTCATCTTATTTTATGGTAAGGAGATATGTCGCGTCTTTTTTCCTCTTGGTGTTGATGATGAATGCACTTGTGAATGCTTTTCTCAA
This sequence comes from Euphorbia lathyris, assembly GCF_963576675.1. Taxonomy (NCBI): domain Eukaryota; kingdom Viridiplantae; phylum Streptophyta; class Magnoliopsida; order Malpighiales; family Euphorbiaceae; genus Euphorbia; species Euphorbia lathyris. Next base: position 80,959,886 of record NC_088918.1, on the reverse strand, counting down.
TTGGTCAAAATTGGAGATGGAGCCTTCCTTTAAGCTATTGAACCAGGTGCGAGCATGATCCGACAAAGTGAGGGAGAAAGCTCGACATATTATAGCATCTTCCCATCCATATAATAGCATTACAGCCTCATAATTCTGTATATGATCATAAGGATAACCTTTTCCCGATTAGGTAACAAGTTGTGGCATCTTGAACTTTCTAGGAAGAGGTTTATTCATGATTTCCCCTGAGAAAGGAACTTTTCGTTCTGCTTGCTCTTCATTGTTTGGAACCAACTTCTTCTATTCCAATACCTTTTTTTATCATTTTCTTAAGATCTACGGTTTCTTTTGCGCTGAACATGGATTCTTCTCCAACCTTCTCATGTGCCTTCAAATTTCCTTTACAGGAACTTTCCACGACTTCATGGATTTTTATGTTGTTTCCTTTATGTTTTCTTCCCTCATGTGGCTCTAAGATTTCATCACGCGGTAACTCAACTTCACGATGCTTTTCCTTGTTTTGAAATTCCATGTTCCGCATCTCTTCTTGAACAAAGAGCATTAACTCTTGGAGTTGATTATTGTTTCCCTCAAATTTTTTCTTCAACGCTTCATAGGCTACCAATGGGACAGTGGGTGGATTAGCTCTTGATGGCCCGTGCTGGTCTTCAAGGTGTTCAACACGTTCTTCTTCATTGGTTGGGCGTGCATCTTGTCATCCGGAATGTGGGATGCTTGAGAAGGTGGAACTTGAGATCTCTTGGGAGGCATCCCTTTTGACTATGAAAAGAAAATGACGTAAGACGAATGGCTTTTTGATCAATTTCCCACAGAAGGCGCCAACTGTTGTAGCCTAAGCTGAACAGTAAATTTGTTAAAAAGGAAAATGATCGTCAAAAGGTTCGTTGATCTTCTGAGGGAAGGCGGTCCTTCCGATCAGGCAATGACGGTAGATTTGTTAAAAGGAAAAAGGATCATCAAAAGGTCTGTTGATCTTCTGAGGGAAGGCGGTCCTTCCTGTTGAAACACCTTTCCACATGATTTTGATTTGACAAAATGATTTAAGTTAATCCATGATTAAGGGGAAATTAAATTTAAGTGCTTTGATTTAATTGTACTAATATGTTTGTTCAATGTTGAGAATAAATATATATATATATATATATATATATATATATATATATATATATATAAGAACATGAATCAAAGTAAGACAGAACGTAGTCAGCATGATAACATAGCACGAGCTGAGTAAAAGTATAACTCAGTATGAAAGAAGGAAAGTCTTCTTCAGAACTGAAACTTGCAGATAAAGCTGACCACAGAAGCTGAGAAGAACGTAACTCAGAAATATCTTCTTTGGAACAATATCTTGCACAACGAAGCTGATCATGAAAGCTGAGTAAAAAGCAACTCAGTATCGTAAATAGCAACGATCAAAGACAACGGCTATCAAAGTAAAGCCGAGTGCTCTTCAGGACAACACCAATGATCCGTTTGCTAAAAGACAAGATCCGACAGTGATCTGTGCCAATTCGGAAGCTTTGGAATCATGCAAGGATATAGTTTCGAGATGCATGGGTCAACTGTCCTCTAGCTAAAAGACGAAACTGGCGCTAGAAGACGAACCTGCGGGAAGAAGACAAGCCTGACGCCTGGCAAATTCAGACGACAGGATTGGCCTGTAAATCTGAAGCTGACCAGAACAATGTCGCATGAAGAGCCGTTTGAATCCAACGGATAGATCCAGATTCAAATGATTTAGTCTTCAGATTTCAACTATAAAAGCACAAGTTCATTCTTGGATCCTTTGCCGATTGCTGAAACAAAACGAGAAAAAGAGATAGATACAAAAGCACATTCAAACAAGAAAAAGATCTTACACCAAATTTCCAATTCTGTGTAAAAGCTAGATTGATTTTGTAATCATCTAAAGTGTTCTTCATCTAGAAAGAACAAGTTTGTATCAATTGTAAAATTGAGAGAGTTGTGCTGAGTACTCGGTTTTAAGTACTCAGCGGTAGAGAAATCTAGGTGTTCGGTTATAGCACTTAGTAGGAGTTGAGTAGACGAATAGAGGAAGGTACTCTTGCATATTCAACTGCCTTGTAAATGATTTGTGCTCTACCTTTAAAGAGCTCAGTATTGGATTGAAAAAGCCCGGAGGGACTCTGGGGACTGGACGTAGGCGGAGAGGCCGAACCAGGATAAGTCGTGCTGAGTAATTTCTAACTCTCTCTCAATATATCTATATATGTGTTGCTTGATTAAATTGCTCAGAATATAAACTGTAAAAGCTGATACTGAGTAATTGTGGTGCTGAGTTGGAAGCTGACCTCAAGTGTCAATTCCCAACTCATAAGTAAAACAGTTCTAGTCAGCATCTGACTAAAGCTGTCTTACGTCTCTCGGCCGTGCTGACCAAAACAAAGTTGAATAACTTAAGGAATTTATTAAGTCAGTATAATTAAGCGAAAAAGTTACATTAGTTCATAACCCCCCCTGGAACTAATCACACGGGACCAATAAGTGGTATCAGAGCACAGTAGCTCACTACTCAAAGATATAACTATCTTGAGCTGATCCCGATAAATGGCTGAGAACAGCACTCGTTTCCTTCCAGAAAATCAAACAACACAGATACTCCCTGAGGGATTATCAATTAGTCGGCCTCCCTTGTTTTTCGGATCAAATTATACATTTTGAAAAATCAGGATGAAGAACTTTATTCAAGCTACAAACATAAGTGCGTGGCTTGCAATAGTTCAAGGCCCATATGTGCCTTAAAAAACTGTTGACAACGAAAAAGTTGTCAAAAGTGAAACTGAGTGGTCAGAAGATGACCTTAAAAAATTACAAAACAATGCTTCGGCTATCAATATGCTTCACTGTGCGCTAGAATAAAGTTGAAAGCTTGCTATCTTGCTCAATGTTAACCCATTTTTGCTCCGATTTAGCTTTTTCCAAATAATTAATACCTTGCAAACAAACATCAAATAATCACGTAAAATCTTTCCAAAATAAAGTAATTAACACACAATTTACATGAAATCAAACACAATTATGCATGTTAAATTAGGTACATTTTGGACTTATCATTTTACATTCGAGTAAGTTCAGATTCGTTTTGTATTCAATCAACCAAGGTACATTCGTCCCTTAGTTGTAAGATTTCAATATATGGGTTGTTCTTCATCTCAATTCTATCAAATTACTTATTATAGTTCAATTCTCTTCATCCCGTACTTTCTATCACATTGAATCTTAATAGTAATTGATGAACATGAGCTCACTCTTCCTTCATCTTATCCCTAATTTGTGTTTTAGTTCCAACATGAAACACTATTTGGTTGAGATTAAAGGTGAACTATGTTTAACAAATATGGTTTAAGTCAAGTTAATGTTTAATTTGTGTTGTGAAAAGAAATAAATCAAAAGATTTAGTTAGGAGACTTTGTCTATACTGAATAACCTAACCAAGTGATTAGTATAGGTGTTGGATTGTGTAGCCTAATACCAAGCGATCAATCCAACCAAGCAAACCCTAACTTTACCTATACCCTAACCGGATAGTGCGACTTTGTAGTCTAGGTCACGGCTTAGCTTTAACTTTTATTAATATGCATGCTTCCTAGTAACTTAGAGATTTTGCCTAATCAAGCATCGGTCTAGTGAATTAGGAATAGAGTTGATAATCTTAGGCCGAGGTTATTTACTACTTAAGGAAAGCTACCGTCTTTTAGGTTTAGTTCTTTGTCACATCACTACACGATTTGACACCATAGGAGATAAACATAGGGATCCTAATATCTTAGCTTCTCACTCATTCATAGAACAACCGACTATTAAATCATTGCTTTTCTATTTTAGTAGATTAATTAAAACAACCAACATCTTAATCAATTCACTAGTTAATATAGGATTTTAGTCGAATAAGGAATAGGAAACTAGTCTCTGTGGGATCGATACCATTCTTTGGAACATTTACTACTTAATAATGATAGAGTCCACTTGCTCTTAGAAGTTAGATAGTTTTTATCGTTGTCAATTGCGGGTTTTGTGAATTAGCGTTGTCATGTAAAATGATAAGGGTGAGCTTTTTGAGGCGTTTTCTTGTTGCGTGCTTAGGAGGTTTCAGCATCATGATTGGGAAGCTATGGGTATTCGAGAGGCATTGAGCTGGTTAAAGGCTAAAAGTTTGGAAGGGATTGAGGTTGAGTTGGATGATGTGACAGTTGTTGCTCATCATTTAGCTGAGCCAAGTTTCTAGTCTTCTATAATGTTTTGATTGTTGATTGTAAGATCTTGTTAAGTTTATTTACTACGTGAAAGTTAGTTTTTTTTGTCGTTTTGCTAATACGGTAGCCCATGTCTTAGCTAGAGTTAGTCATTCTTTGTCAAGACCAATAGAGTGGATGTGTAACCCTAATTTTATGATTTGACAAGCTATGAATGCTGATCTTGTTTAATGAAATTCTTTTTACTTTAAAACAAATTGACAATTTCAATATATATCCTTGTATAAAAACCAAAACAATTAGAGCTCATTCTACAAAAAATACTAGAGAAACATGACAGATAAGAAAGTTAATAATGCAAATCGAAAGCTACAATGATTATCGCAATGATTGCAATACTTTGCTACCTCTGTCTTTGTTTGAGGGGTCATTGCAAAAATAAAATTTCAAAGTCGGTAAATTTGTATTGGGTTTTAATCATTTTATATTATGTTTGGCTTTAATTATTGTTTGTTTGTTGTTATGTTTTGATTGAAATTCTAAAATTGTTTGTAGTGTTAGTAAATTGGCATTGGATTTTAATTTATGCAAAAAAAAAAAAAGATATGGACAAAAAGATAAAGAAAACTCAAAGACATACTACAGAGGCAGATGGAAAATTTGTAGAGCTCGGAGCATACCTCAAAAATACAGTAAAACCTCGATAAATGCATATCCTTGGGACCGCAAAAAAATATTCATTAAGCGAGATTATTTATTTATCGATAAATGAATAAATTATTCATTTATCGATAAATCGATATTTATTATTTTATAGATAATTTTTCATCAATATTTATCAATATTCAGTTGTGGAATCGCCTACAGACGAAGAAATTATCCAGTCAATAATGAACAATGATGATGGAATGATCCAAAGCCAAATGATAGTTGCATCGTCGCAAATGTATCGTCAAAAGAGGTCTTTCAAGCAATAGTCACCTTAAACAACTACTTGCTACAACATGAGCAAAATATACCAGAAGTTGTATTTGCACTACAAAAAGTTAAGGATGATGTTCATTTTGGTTTAGGTGAAAAGAAAAAACAATCAACTATAGATACATTTTTTCAAAAGAAATGACTTCTAGTTGATTGATTGAAAGGTTTTGGTCTGTATATATATATATATATATATATGTATGTATGTATGTATGTAATTTAATAATTATTAATTTATATTTCCATTGGGCCCTTAAGGATTTAAATATGCATTTAGTGAGGTTATTACTTTAGTCCATTGGCCCAAGTCGGGACCGGAAGAATTTATTATATAAACGAGGTTATTACTTTATCGAACATTCATTTATCGAGGTTTAACTGTAAGAAGAAGTAGGTAAAACATATCTTCATTTACCCACTTCTTCTTCTTTTTTTTAGGTATGCTCCGATCTCTATAGCTTTTCCAGCTTCCTCTGTAATCTGCCTTTGAGTTTCTTTTATCTTTTTGTCCATATCTTTTTTGCATAAATTAAAACCCAACTCCAATTTACTAACATTGCAATTTTTTTTAGAATTTCAATCAAAACACAACAACAAACAATAACTAAAGCCAAACATAATATAGAATGATTAAAAGCCGATACAAATTTACCGATCTTGCAATTTTTTTATGCAACGATCCCTCAATTAGAGACAAAGGTAGCTCCATACTGCAAGCACTACAGTAATACCAGTAGCTTCTGCTTGCATCATTAACTTTCTTATTTGTCATGTTTCTACTGTATTTTTTATAGAATGAGTTCTAATTGTTCTTTTTTGGTGTTTATACAAGAGTTAAGACGTAATTTTTCCCTAACATATATTGGAGTTATAATTTAAATTGTTGGAACAAAAATGTTGACACTATATATAATTAAGGATCTATAGTCAATATATAAGATTTTATAGCAAGAAAATCTTATATATACAACAACTTTTAAGCTTCTGATTGAAAGTTATAAATTGAAATTTTTTTTATCATTAATCCAATTTAGTTTTGGATAACTTTTTTTTATCTTACTACTATTATTATTATTATTATTTTCAATTGAACAGAAAGATTAAAATTCGAATAGAAGAAAAAGCCAAAGATATTCACACGTACATATGCAAACATATAAATATGGACATATATCAACTAGGGTTGGGCACAATCCAGTCAAATCTGGAGATTCATGAATCTCCAGTATTGGATTCGAGGATTCTTATATAGAAATATATAGGATTTCATTAAAGTAATAAATCTCTAGAATTGGATTATCCCAAAAAATTTGATCCAATCCAATTTGGGGATTTCAGGGATTCGGTTCCGGTCTAATCCACTCCAATATAGTACAGTTATTCAGTGATTTGGTTCCGGTCTAATCCACTCCAATAGAGAGGTTGAAAAATATTCTTCTATATTATTGTAGATTAGCTATAAGTACTTATACAAGGTGTAAAAAGATAAACAAGGAAATGTAAAAGCTAATAAATTTATAACTATTGACTATAACTATTCACTATTTATAATATTCATGCTGTAAAACTCCCTCTCAAACTGGATCATAGATATTTATCTTGTCCAACTTGTTACAAATATAGATAACATAATCTCAAAGACAATACATTTAAGATACGTTAGAATATAAAATATAATCCAGGACACGCAACTTAGAAGAACAAATCGCACAAGAGAAGAGAAATGACATCGGAACATCAAGCTTTATCAGAAATAAAGAAGCAAAACTCATTTGAAGCAACACGTAAGAGGCTTGCAACCTTAGGTCCAAACAATTTTCTCACAATGGGAGACATTGAAGCTAAAAGAAATAACATATAAATACAAACCTAGATGCATAACAAAAATTAAAGCCAAACTAGGAACCCATAAATTCTACACACAATGGAAAAAATTGAAGCCAAACTAGGAACCAAAAAATTATGCACGCATGGTAGAAATTGAAGCCAAAGCAGGAACAAAAAAAATTAAAGCTAAATTAGGCTTTGATACAATGTTTTTGTTCCTTTGAAAATGTAACCCCAAAAGAACAAAAACACATACCAAGAATTTAACTAGGCTATGATACCATGTAAACAACAATAGAGTAATTGGAAAATGTTCTTCTATATTATCACCAATTAGTTATATATATTTATATATGTAACCCCCGTCCAGGGTCACATTGAAAACACACAGAAAACCAAACAATTATCATAATCAAGCATAAACACCGATATAACTACATAAGGCTCTCCTTTTATTACCATCTATCAAAATCTCATAACCCAAAAGGGTTAAATAACCAACCAAATAATTAAATCCATCAATAATATTCACTTAAATCTAAGCAAATAATCCAAACCAATAATATAATAAATCCTAATGAAAGTCTACGAAATTGCTAATGGGAATGGAATGCTTGTGCTTGCCAGCCTGAATGCAGGGTAAACCTGAAAATCTAGCAAATAGGAGACCTCTGAACCTAGCTTGAAAAATGTGGCAAGGGGTAAGCTGCCTACTCAATAAGCACAATTACAAATATATATATATATATATATACATACTTACATACTGTTCACATAGATTGTATTTGATCAATCATGCAATCATTTAAGTTAAACAAATAACATCACAACCAGACTCTTTACTTGTCACACCCGACCCTAAATGACCTCAATCGGCATCGGGCGTGAAATAGAAAGATCATAATCAACACTTAGGAGTCTCCAATTTATTTCAATATCATAATATCATATTATATTACAATTGAAATACCAAAGTTCTAACCATAATTCTAACAATAAGCAGCCAACTTCCAAACCTCGCCTAATCGGTCGGTAACCTTCTCTATATCCTGTACTTTCTCACCTAAAAACATTAAAACATTTAAAAACGTGAGACAAAAATCTCAGTAAGAAACTAACAGCTATAAAAACCAACTTTACTTAACATAGCTACATATATACATTTGTAAAGGGATTTAATCAAAACCTTATAAAATATACTCAAACTTAAGTTTATAAGATAGTCATCAAAACCTTATAAAATATTCTCAAAACTTAAGTTCATATAACTTTATATATATAATGCATAAATGTTTTATCAAACCAATTCGTAATCAATCAAACGTAAAACCTTATATCAAAATCAATCATAACCAAAAACATAATCCAAATGAACTTAAAACATTGTATCCATCCTCGAGTTTCTCCCCTTAAGTATCAATCCATAACCACATATATAGTCGAGACGTCTCTTAACATTGCCTATCCCATATGGTCTTACTCGACACTTCTTTGCCATACCCAATAGGTCTTTCAGACTGTGTACACGGGCCATGTCTCTCACTGAACATGGTCTTCAAATATAAAACCACTGATCCGGATAACTCTTGATGGATATAAAATCATAAAATCATAACGTGCTCAAATTTCATTTCACAATCAAATTCCAAACTATTTCATAACCATAAATCATTTGGCTTCAATTAGCCCTTTTGTAAAAGTAACCACCGTTATTCAAAATATCAATCATTAATCAATAAAAATTCCAAAGTTAATCAATCAAATTAAGCTTTAAATCAACATAATCAAGTAAAATCTGAAATTCACATAAAAGCATAGTCAAGAGCTTCAGTTGAACCATAATTTCACAATAAAAAGCAAAATCGTGAAAAATCCCAATCTTACAAAATTCCTGCATAACCTTAAAATATCAATTTCTGAAAATTCTTTGATTATATATATATATATATATATATATATATATATATATATACATAAAACTCAAAATATAGTTGATAGTTACTTACCTTGGTCACTAATTGAATAAAACACACCCGTTCAATTCGCCTCTAAATTCTGTCTAAGACGTTTCCTTCCAAACACTGCCGAAACTCAAAAACTCTTCGGTTAGGACTTAGATCTATACATAAGGATGCTATGGTTCCAATTTCGAGTGATTCGGACGGTCAAATCTCCGTAAATCAAAGAAACGGTGGAGAAACGGTTCAAGAACGAGATGAAGGAAGAAGAAAAAGAAAAGGAAAAGAAAAGAATAGAATAGAAGATGTTCGAGCAGAACATTTTGGGATTTATATTCCAAATTTGGTAAATATCAAGTTTGATCCTCCATCTTTCTATAATCTTTTAAAAATTACTCTAAACTTTTAATTTACACATAAAACCATCAAATTAACTCCAAACTTTTCCTATAGCACCAACTTAATATCACATACCCAATAATTATAATATATACTAATATCAAAATATAAATTCTAGAAATTTAGACACGGACGTAACAATTCTCCCCACCTTAAGAAATTTCGTCCACGAAATTCATATTCTCTAATCTATCTTAATTTTCTTCCGAAACCATGATTCCTCATAATCAGCATAAAACCACAAATTCTAATGTTTCCTTCCATTAACTCCATGATTTATCAATATCGACATCTTTGTAACAATCATTTAAATATAACTCTTAGTAACTCTAAACTTCAACCTAGTCAATTCCATCACCAATAAATCCACAATAAAACTTCAAATATTATATATTAAATTTTATATACTATGATACACTTTATATTCGTATCTTCCTAACATACACCAAATCTCACTTTAATAAATTTAAATCACAATTGATTCCATCAATTGCATATATATCAAATATATTTCACCTATCTCTAAATTCTACAGACTTAAAAAAAATCACTTTTGAACCGCTAATATGTATGATATTATATTTTTCTTAAACTTCAACTAATTCAAATCAATGATTTGCATCAACGTATAATCTTACTTCATCAAATTCATAATACTTATATCTATAAATTTTCACTCCAATCATGATTCGTATCATTAACTTCAATCATCATCATCAATCAAATATAAACCCTATTATTATAATACAATCTAATAGCAATAAGACTCATTTTCATAAAACTTAATATCAATGTCACTCTTGAAATTGTCCCTTTATTTCCTTAAATTCAATTGAACTACTTTTTTTTGTCTTCTCCAAACTCCAAATAATATCTTTACACCCATAAAAGTCAATAAATCTATAATATCATTCGATTTTCTTATTTGACCTATAAACACTCAATTTGATCCTTATATAAACATAAACCATAATTATACAAACGTCATCTAAACATAACTCTTTAATTTCCTACCTCAAACTGTGCTTAAGATCAGAAAAATTTGTCCTCAAAATTCATATCTTAAGTATTTCCTCAAACATCAAATATATTCTCCCATTTTACTTCTCAGTGATCACTACCATCGGTATCTCTCTAAACATCATTTATAGAACTCTCAATAATTCTAAACCTCAACCCGATGCCGATTGAGGTCATTTAGGGTCGGGTGTGACATTACTGCACATGATATCCTAAAGTTATTATATTTATTTTAAGGGCCCTAGCTAAACCTAAGTGAAATATGTCCAATGGTCTCATGGTTAACAATATGCAATTGTATGTATACGCTATCGCCCTCAATTTCAGGACACGTATCCTTTTAATCTTGTAATAATTACCTCAATAACACGGTACTGCTATCGCCCCCAGTTTTAGGACACAGTACGATTTCCACTATAGTAAAATAACACCCTATCGCCTCCCTACCGAGACAGGTGCATGTGATCACAGTATCCATAAACCTCCAGACCATTGTACCTATCCACTTAAGCTAGCTAACTAAGTAAAATTCTAAAATAAGACATTCTCATTGTACCGTTGACGATTTCATAGTCAAAATAAATGCTTCAGCATATTCTCAAATAATAAACATCATCTATAGATTTAAAACAGCAAAACCACACCCAATTTTAAACTTGAGCACAAATGAGGTTCCATGCCATTAAACAATACTTATTTATAACACTTGAGCAACCAATAATTATTTCAAACACTTTGAGCAGCCAAGACGGACAAAAAAAAATAAATAAACTAACTCATATATTACCATTTCCAAAATAGCATGGTTTCACATAATTTCATAAATATTCTGGAACAATTTATATATAGATATATATATAAATAAATATTAATAGTTATGATTACCTGTCGTTCCAAAAGCTAATCAAACTGTTCTGATTCTTGTTCATCCGTTTCTTCCTCGCCTATAAATATAAAAACGCATTCCTATAATTAATTCGTGTTTAAGAAAAATGATAGATATGTAATGTATGTTCGGAATGTTCCTCACCTCTCCCCACGATATCAATTAAAGTTCCTGATCAGTCTAATCAATAACCTTATACTTAAATCTAAAATTCTAACCCTTTAAAAGTTCAGTTATTTTAATTGACTAATAATTTAGAAAAACCATCTTATATATTGAAACCTATACAAAGGGGTAAAATTCTGTTTGGAAAACGCTCACCAGAGTCTTGCCGGAACGCGGTGGTCGGTTGCCGGAATTTCGTCAAAGTTGTCCGAAGTGCGAACCGAGACTACCACAAGATAGCCAACGTTCAAGGGAGTCCAAAAGTACACTCCTTTTACTATCAAAATCGTCTAAAAGGTTGAGATCACCTTTCTGGTGAAAAATGTCTGCTCCGGTCACCACGCTTTTTGGTCAGAAAAATATGAATAGTGGTCTCAAAATCTTCCTTACGAAATAAGGAATTTAATGGTATGATTTTCACGTCAAGGGGTGGCCGGAATAAAGAGTTATAAAAGAAATTAGGGTAAAAGCTAAAAAGAAATCGTAAGTTGCAGAGAGGTGAATTGGTTTGTATATTCAGAGTTCTATTTTCCCATCCCTACCTTAATCAAAATACTATTATAATAATAATAATATTATTATCATTATGAAAGTTTGATGGGTCCACCCATTTAATTTAATTCTACATTTTTTTCCTGCTTTCTTCTTATTATTATTATTGTTATTAGTATTAATTGTTGATAAAAATTCGGATGTTACAGTTCTACCCTCCTTAAAAAAAAATTCGACCTCGAAATTTACGTACCAAAATGTTCAAAGAGATTCGGCTATTGTTTCCTCATATTCTCTTCCAGCTCCCAAGTTGCTTCTCTAAGTGACTTATTGTGACTCAATCTTACTCGTACCATAGGCATTTCTCGCCTCCTTAACTTCCTTATTTGTCTCTCCAGTATCTCTACCGGTTGTTCCTTAACCGTCAAATTTTTATTCACAACTTCGATATCCGGTTCGGGAATCACATGACTCGGGTCTGATTTATATCTCCTCAACACAGATACATGAAATACATTGTGAATCTGAGATAGCTCACTTGGAAGGTCTAACCTGTATGCCAGAGGTCCGATCCGCTCAATAATTTCATAAGGCCCAATGAACCTTGGACTCAACTTTCCCCGTCTGCCAAAACGTACTATCCCCTTCCATGGAGATACTTTCAGAAACACTTTGTCCCCAATTTCATACTCCATTTCTCTCCTATGTTGATCTGCATAAGTTTTCTGTTGTTCTTGAGCTGCTTTAAGGCACTTCTTTACCATATTTATCTTCTCTACTGTTTCTTGAACTAACTCAGGTCCTTCTAACTGCCTCATACCCTCAACATCCCAGCAAACTGGACTTCTACAAGGTCTCCCATATAGTGCTTCATATGGTGCCATACCAATACTACTGTGGAAGCTATTGTTGTAAGTAAATTCAATCAACGGCAAGTACATGTCCCAATCTCCCTGAAAGTTAAGTACACAAGCTCGCATCATATCCTCCAAAGTCTGAAAGGTCCTCTCAGACTTCCCATCAGTCTGAGGATGAAAAGCAGTACTGAAATTTAGCTTTATTCCCATAGCTAACTGTAAACTACCCCATAATCTAGAGGTAAATCGGGGATCTCTATCTGACACAATAGAGATAGGTATACCATGCAGCCTCACTATCTCAGCTACATACATCTTGGCCAATTTGTCCATTGGATCAGTCTTTCGCATTGGTAGGAAATGAGCAGACTTCGTCAATCGGTCCACAATCACCCAGATACTATCATGCTTCCTTTTAGTCCTCGGTAAGCCAACTACAAAGTCCATAGTAATTCGTTCCCACTTCCATTCTGGAATAGCTAAAGGCTTTAGCTTTCCAACAGGAGCTTGGTGTTCAATCTTGACTTGTTGACAAGTCAAACACTTAGAAACAAATTCTGCCACATCTATCTTTAAGGCATGCCACCAATAATAGGATCTTAAATTCCTATACATCTTAGTCATACCAGGATGCATAACATAAGGAGCATTGTGTCCTTCCTTCATTATCTCTAGTCTCAAATTATCCATATCTGGGACACAAATTCGGTTTCCCATCACCATTAATCCATTTTCCTCAACCGTAATGTCTGGTTTCTTGCCTTGTTTCACTCTCTCATACATTCTCTGTAAAAAAGGATCTTGCATCTGTGCCAATCTAATTCTCTCCCTCAAGTCTGGTTTCAGTTGTAAGGTAGCCATAAGTCCAGTCACCTCATCGACTCTCAGTTGAACATCCATGGATCTCATTTCCTGTAAGGGATTCATTTTTTTCAACATACCAAAATTCTTCCTACTTAAGGCGTCTGCAACTACATTAGCCTTTCCCGGATGGTAATTTATCGTGCAATCATAATCTTTTAACATCTCAATCCACCTTCTTTGTCTCAAATTCAACTCCCTCTGAGTGAGGATATATTTCAAACTTTTATGATCTGTCAGAATCTGAAATGTCTCTCCATACAAATAGTGTCTCCATATCTTTAAGGCATGAACTATTGCTGCTAACTCCAAATCATGTGTAGGATAATTCTTCTCATGAGGCCTCAATTGCCTAGAAGCATAAGCTATCACCTTCCCATTTTGCATCAGAACACATCTTAACCCTTGTCCTGAAGCATCTGTGTACACAACAAATCCTCCACCCTCAGATGGTAGCACAAGAACTGGATCTGATGTCAAACTCTTCTTCAGCTCATCAAAACTCTCTTGACACTTCTCATTCCACTGGAATACATCTCCCTTCTTCAGTAGTTTAGTTAAAGGTGCCGCAATTAATGAAAAACCTTCCACAAACCTTCTATAGTAACCAGCCAAACCAAGAAAACTTCTCACCTCTGTCACATTCTTTGGTGCTTCCCACTCCATAACTGCCTTTACCTTAGAGGGGTCAGGCCTAACACCTTCACCGGATACCACATGGCCTAAGAATACTACCTGCTCCATCCAAAATTCACACTTACTAAGCTTTGCATACATCTGTTGTTCTTTTAGGATTTACAACACTATCCTCAAATGATGCTCATGTTCTTCTGTCGTTCGCGAGTAAACCAGTATATCATCAATGAAAACGACAACAAACTGGTCTAAGTATGGCTGAAAGGTCTTATTCATCATTGCCATAAAAGCTACAGGGGCATTCGTAAGTCCAAATGGCATTACAAGAAATTCAAAGTGACCGTACCTTGTGCGAAAAGCAGTTTTTGGAATATCAGAATCTGCCACTCTCAACTGCCAATAGCCTGATCTCAGGTCAATCTTAGAGAAGTAGCGAGCTCCTTTCAACTGATCCAGAAGGTCATCTATTTGGGGCAAAGGGTACTTGTTTTTAATTGTTACCCGATTTAGCTGCCTATAGTCAATGCATAACCTCATGCTTCCATCCTTCTTCTTAACAAAAAAGACCGGTGCACCCCAAGGTGAAGTGCTAGGTCTCACAAACCCTTTCTGTAATAGCTCCTCCAATTGCTTCTTCAACTCCTGTAACTCCACCGGTGCCATTCGATACGGTGCAATAAATATAGGAGGAACTCCCGGTATGGTCTCAATGGTGAAGTCTACCTCCCTATTAGGTGGTAACCCAGGAAGGTCATCTAAGAATACCTCTGGAAACTACCTCACTATAGGGATATCTTCTAATTTTGTATCGTCAACTCTTGTATCAATAATGTGTGCTAAGAAGGCCTCACTCCCCTCTCTAATCCATCGAAAAGCCTGAACTGCTGGCACTAAACATGAAGGCACTACTGACCTTTCTCCTACAAATAGTACCCTATTACCCTCATCGGTACCCAATGTTACCTCTTTAGAATAGCAGTCTACTACTGCCCTATATTATGAAAGCCAATCCATACCCAAGATCACATCAAACTCCTTAAAATCTAAAATAGTTAAATTAGCTGGAAATTCTCTCTCACTCACTCTTATAGGACAATCTTTGACAACCTTATTCACTACTACACTATCCCCAGTTGGCATTTGTACCCTCATATCATAACCTAAAGGCTCTACCTTCCCAGACACTTTCAAAGTAAAAATAGATGTCATGTGATAGGGGCATTTCGTCCCTATCTTTTAGCGTGGTTTACGGTTTATTTTCCAGCTAAATAAATAAATTTAATTACAAAAATAATGCGTTTTAATAAAATAATGAAATAAAAATAAAAACCGAGCTTTCGGGTAATTTCCTTTATTTTTAGTTGAATTTAGAGAATAAAATGTCAAGCTAACTCGGCTCGTGAGAAGTGCATTTCGCAGGTACAAAAATACAATACACGCAGGGCGTATTCCCATCCACGCGGGGCGTGCAGACAAGTGAGTCAGAAATGATTGATCTATCCTGAACCACCACATGGAATCTACTCAGCACACGCAGGGCGTGTCAACCACCACGCAGGGCGTATGACATCTGTCAGAACATGATTAACCCAATCCTGAAAGTCAGACTGCATTGTCCCCTAAGTCAACTATCAATACGCAGGGCGTGTTTTTGGACACGCAGGGCGTACATAGGGTAATTCGAGCAATAAAATGCCAGGAGCTCAAACACGCAGGGCGTCTCCTTCCATACGCAGGGCGTGCCATGAGATTTCTGCACCAAATAATGTACCTCAATGATTGTACTTTGTGAAATTACCACTCCACCCCTAGCTTGATGTATAAATAAGAGTGACTAGCACTCATTTTAGTAATCTAGACCTAGCCATAGAGTTTAGTAATCTAGACTTGGCTATAGAGTTTAGACATTCAGATTTTGTATAGCTTTATTCTATCACCTTGAGAGCTTGTTCGTTGATCCCGGCATTCCGTCAAAGTTCCGTTCCTTCTCCGTTCACCGAGCTCGAAAGTCCCACCTCCAAGTCCTAAGCGACGGCCTTGAGTCCGGTTAGCTAGTTCCGAGGGCCGATTCTTCCCTCTTCGCTTGCTAACTAGCTTGCACTCTTCCTATGTACTAGGCTTGGTTGTATTCATCATTTTTATTCTCCATATTTATAATATATGATTTGCAATTTTCGTTTCTATATACGTGTTAATGTTTATTACTTGCTTTGATACTTATAATTGACTATTGTGTAGGGGAACGCGATTTCCGACGCCATCCGGGCTATCTTTAGGGATTCATATAGGTGTTGCCTTACCGGAAGTGACACTCCGGAAACCGTAGGACTTGACACGCCACGGAACTTACGGGCCCTAGTTTCTGATCCCCAGCATTAGACACGCCTTGACTAGGAATCACGTAGTCTAAGTACTTCACGGGTCGGTCGAACTACACGTAGTCGTCTTTGCAAGAGTCGATTATTAATCGTATATACTCGGAGTCTTTGTTTGTCATATTTATAACTTATCGTCGCCATTGCACTTCGTAGAGTATTTGTTATATAAAATCTGTCTTACCAATAGTTTAGGAATAGTTGGTGGTTGTCACCAAAACCCTTTAAGGTATTCACCGCTTAAATAACGTATAAAACTGAGTCGTTTAATACTTGTAGTTATAAATCCCGTGGATTCGATACCCGGTCTTAACCGGATTATTACTTGATACGACGGGGTACACTTGCCCCTAAGTAGTGACGTCTAGTGAATTTAGAGCAATTAGAAAGACCACATCCATAGTCCCATAGCACACTCATATCACACTACATCCATAAACACACACACCTAGACAAAACTAGCATCAAGTTTTTGGCGCCGTTGCCGGGGATTTATAATTTCTTGCAATATTAGACAAAAACGTTTTATTGTTAGTTTAAGCATTCGTAAATATTACTTTCTTTTTGTGTGAATAAGTTATTTTGTTTCATGTTGTTACTAATGATTTGTTTCATGGTATGATGCTTCATAGTCGTCATCGGTGGGACGACCGCATGGATGACGAATGCCCACACTCAACCTCGCAATTCGATGTGATAAATTCTTTGCTAAAAGATATTCATGAAAGTTTATCTAACACTGAGACATATTTCAGGGAAATAGGAAATCTATGGGCCAGATTGAAGTCTCCTCTTGATTCCGCCGCGGACGAATCAATTCGAGATTCCAATTCGGTTCGCCAAAATAGGAAGCTCGAGTTAATTGAGTTTTCTCAAAAGGATCCCCCAAGGAATAAAAGTCGTTTCAGCTGTGAGAAAAAGGACATCGATGAGTCGGTTGTGCGCGGACCCATAGAAATAAATCCAAAGTTAGAAGAGTCGGAGGTTCCTTCTACGTCGGAACATTTCGCTCTTTTTGAACTACCAAAGGAGTCAAAAAGGGAGCAAACTAAACTCTTCGATAATTTCTGTAAATATAGTTTTTGGTTTTTGTTAAATTTCTTTGAAGCTAACAATCTGTTTTGTAGGTACAGGTTGTTTATTCAAGAATTTGGATATCTTACGCGATTAGAGGCATTCACCTAGGATGGGAAAAAGTCGAGCTACTCCGACTCTAAACGTAGCATCGGTTTGAATTTCTCAAACCATTTGTTGATATATATCTAAACCATTTTTCGACTTATTTATTTGCACTCTTTCTTTATTTTTACGTGTGACGCTTTTCTCGTGTCTTGTTTTATTGGTACTTATTTATTTGCACTCTTTCTTTATTTGCACGTGTGACGTTTTTCTCGTGTGACGTTATCTTTTCTCCGAAGAGGGCATCGCTGTTTGGCCGGATGGTGTCTCCGCTAAGGAATTCTGGACCTCCATCACCGGGTCTAACAAATTCGACGTCTCCAACCTCCGGCCATCATGCATCCGAGACCCCGGCCTCCAACTTCTCCACCGGTTCATCAATTATTATTTCTCGAGGAAATCGGAGGCTGTCAAGGTGAACATTCACGAACTACTTGCCCTCTAGTGTGCCGAAAATAAGCTCGCTTACGACTGGTCCTATCTCGTGGTGGTCCACCTCCACGCAATGCCACGACGAAAGCGGGCTCAACTCGGTTTGGGCCACCTCATCACTATCTTCGCCACCTCCGCCCTCGGCGAAAACACCTTGGATCGCCTCCCAAGCCACGAACCATGGCCGCTAAGTAAAAACGCTTTCAAATCCCTTGGGCAGCCTACTTCCGGTCCGGAGGAGAGTTCGGGGGCGGCCCGACATGCGGAGGAGACCTAATATCAAGGGGATAGCGGTTCGGACTCCGACATGGGGCTTAATTTTAGTCCTCCACCCAACCATGACTTTAACGCCATTTATGCTCGGTTGGATATCTTGGAGGATAACCAATGCCGGGACCGGGTCCATTATGACGCCCAATTTGCCACCCTCAACACCCGCTTCGATACCATTGAGGCACAACAACGTGAGGACCGGACCCATATCGATACTCGTTTCGATGCCCTCACCACCTCCTTCGCTTCCTACTTCAACCTCAATGGCAATCCGCCTCCACCTCAACAATAGTTCCCTTTCCTTTTTGTTTTTCTTGTGATGTTGTTGTTGTTCTTTTTGTTGTTAATGTACTTTCCGTTTATTTTATTAGTGATTTCGGTTTGTGTTTCGTATTGTTTTTCGTTTAATTTTGCTATTCGTAATAACAATACGCAGGGCGTACCCCATGGCACGCCCCGCGTCCCTTCATTTTTATGATTAACATCAGTTCAGAGACTCAAACACGCGGGGCGTCCCCCAATTGCGCCCCGCGTATTTGAGTCTCTGCCCAAAAACATTACCAAACATACTGGTTACGCAGGGCGCCCCTGTGGGCACGCCCCGCGTAACCCCTGACCATTAAGGGCCCTCTTTTTCTTCTCCTTTCTCACTTTATTTTCGTTTTTGTTTTTGTTTTCCTTTCTTTTTGCGACGCCCTTGGAATAGGCGTCATTTTAAATAACGCGGAGGGACGTGCAACCCCGCACTTAACATTTGTTTTGCACTACCAAAAACAAAAATAAAAATAAAATAAACAATAAAATAATTAAACTAATTTATTGACTCTCTCAAATTTTCCCGACACGCTATCCCTCCTTCGAAAATTAATTAAAGTTCCGTTATTTGTCATCAAAAATAAAAGTGTCGGAACATAAAGGAATGATTCGATGAAGAAATTTTAGTCTTGGTTTTGAAATTAGGGAATTTGTGCAAAGCTTAGGTTAGTACTAAACTAAGGCATTGAGTCCTAACCCAATTGTTATCTCCATAATGAACTTTAAAAAGACAATAAAAACGGGATAGTTGAGAATTTAGCGAAAACTTGATAGTGCACAATTTGAACCCGAATCTTTGTGAGGTATTTTTGAGCCTAAAAGAGTTCGTACGAGAACTCTAATTCTTTCACAATTTTTCGAGAGCTTTGACTTCACTCGACTCATAGAATTTGCATCAAATACCGGGTTAAGTACACTTATTTGTGGTGAAAACGGCAATAGATGATAAACCGAACCCACTTAGGCTCATTTTTCTTAATTTATTTTTCTCGTTTTCATTAAACATTAGGAAACCCCTTCGAGCCTAATAACCCATTTTTTTTGTTAATACCCTTTCAACATTCAACCCTTTTTCCTCTTGTCCAAATACCGACAAAAATCAATTTGCACTCGAATTATCCGAAATAAGTCACGACCTTAGCAAATGAGCACCATAAGCTTTCAAAATTTTGTTTTTGTGCCTCTATCAAAACAAATGATACAATAAAAGTAAAAAGGCATTCTCAAGCTCCACCCGAGCAATTTTGAAGTACATCTTGTAAAATTCGCTAAGGCCGAAGCAAAACACGGTGCGATCATAAGTCGATATTTTGGAACTTGAGTTTCTAAAAAACTAACCACTGAAAAGCCTCCCACATTACAACCCCCCTCCGGGTTCTTTTTTAATATTGCCTAAACCATAAAAGTAGGAGGAAAAACCCGGATAAAAATGCAAATTCAACATGATCTCGAGTAAGTGCAAAGAAGAGCGATAAAACACCGACCCACCTAAAATTGAGCGTAAGAGCGAAATTCCGTGGTGAGGTACTATCGGGTTCTCAAAAGATAATCAACCCCCGTTAATATTGCCTATTAATCTTGATCATGGAGGTTTCAAACAAGTTTTGTACTCAATTATTTGCGTAGTTACTTACCGAAACCTTTGCATAAAACCGTAGCTTTGAAACCACGCACTTGGTAAAACCCCGAAGGTTTGTTTCTTAATCATCTCAATCCCTTATCTTTCGATTTCTTTTTACTTGAGGACAAGTAAAACTTTAAAGTCCGAGGAGGTTTGATAGGGGCATTTCGTCCCTATCTTTTAGCGTGGTTTACGGTTTATTTTCGAGCTAAATAAATAAGTTTAATTACAAAAATAATGCGTTTTAATAAAATAATGAAATAAAAATAAAAACCGAGCTTTCGGGTAATTTCCTTTATTTTTAGTTGAATTTAGAGAATAAAATGTCAAGCTAACTCGACTCGTGAGAAGTGCATTTCGCAGGTACAAAAATACAATACACGCAGGGCGTATTCCCATCCACGCGGGTCGTGCAGACAAGTGAGTCAGAAATGATTGATCTATCCTGAACCACCACATGGAATCTACTCAGCACACGCAGGGCGTGTCAACCACCACGCAGGGCGTATGACATCTGTCAGAACATGATTAACCCAATCCTGAAAGTCAGACTGCATTGTCCCCTAAGTCAACTATCAATACGCAGGGCGTGTTTTGGGACACGCAGGGCGTACATAGGGTAATTCGAGCAATAAAATGCCAGGAGCTCAAACACGCAGGGCGTCTCCTTCCATACGCAGGGCGTGCCATGAGATTTCTGCACCAAATAATGTACCTCAATGATTGTACTTTGTGAAATTACCACTCCACCCCTAGCTTGATGTATAAATAAGAGTGACTAGCACTCATTTTAGTAATCTAGACCTAGCCATAGAGTTTAGTAATCTAGACTTGGCTATAAAGTTTAGACATTCAGATTTTGTATAGCTTTATTCTATCACCTTGAGAGCTTGTTCGTTGATCCCGGCATTCCATCAAAGTTCCGTTACTTCTCCGTTCACCGAGCTCGAAAGTCCCACCTCCAAGTCCTAAGCGACGACCTTGAGTCGGTTAGCTAGTTCCGAGGGCCGATTCTTCCCTCTTCGCTTGCTAACTAGCTTGCACTCTTCCTATGTACTAGGCTTGGTTGTATTCATCATTTTTATTCTCCATATTTATAATATATGATTTGCAATTTCCGTTTCTATATACGTGTTAATGTTTATTACTTGCTTTGATACTTATAATTGACTATTGTGTAGGGGAACGCGATTTCCGACGCCATCCGGGCTATCTTTAGGGATTCATATAGGTGTTGCCTTATCGGAAGTGACGCTCCGGAAACCGTAGGACTTGACACGCCACGGAACTTACGGGCCCTAGTTTCTGATCCCCAGCATTAGACACGCCTTGACTAGGAATCACGTAGTCTAAGTACTTCACGGGTCGGTCGAACTACACGTAGTCGTCTTTGCAAGAGTCGATTATTAATCGTATATACTCGGAGTCTTTGTTTGTCATATTTATAACTTATCGTCGCCATTGCACTTCGTAGAGTATTTGTTATATAAAATCTGTCTTACCAATAGTTTAGGAATAGTTGGTGGTTGTCACAAAAACCCTTTAAGGTATTCACCGCTTAAATAACGTATAAAACCGAGTTGTTTAATACTTGTAGTTATAAATCTCGTGGATTCGATACCCGGTCTTAACCGGATTATTACTTGATACGACGGGGTACACTTGCCCCTAAGTAGTGACGTCTAGTGAATTTAGAGCAATTAGAAAGACCATATCCATAGTCCCATAGCACACTCATATCACACTACATCCGTAAACACACACACCTAGACGAAACTAGCATCATCATGTATGAATGGGTTGACCCAGAATCTATCAATACAAAAGCAGGAGTATCAAGGATAGTAAAGGTACCAGATATCACATCAGGTGCAATGACCGCTTCATTTCTAGTCATCTTGAATGCTCTCAGGGTACCTTGTGTCTGAGCCTGAGTGCCTGCCACACCATTTTGTCCACCACCAACATTAGATCCACGACCTCTACCTCGACCTCTTCCTGCACCAACTATGTTTTCAACTACGTTGCCTCGACCTGCTATTCCAGATGAAGTCGCACCACCTGTCCCTATGACATAAAGGCAGTTGTTTTTATAATGGCCTAACTCGCCACACCCAAAACAAGTGAACTTCTGAAGCTCCCAACACTCTCCTTTATGATGTCGTCCACATATCTCACAAGCAGGAACAAAATATGATCTTGTACCTCCTCTAAAACCACTCCCTAATCCACTACCAGGCTCTCTATTGCTCCTCACAGATGGTGAGCTATAAGTGCTCTGACCACCTGAAACTTGGCCAGAATTCACTGATCTGCTACCTCCAAATCTACCTCCTCCTCGATAGCTACTACCACTCTGTGAAAAACTGCCCCTTCCACTAGAGAATGATTGAGATCCACTTCTCTTGGTCAATCGACCCTGCTCTCCCTGACTCTCAGATCTAGCCCTCTTAACCGCTAGTGTCTCCCCTTCATTAAAAGCCTTCTCAACTTTAGCAGCTGTCTCATGGAGGATACGATAATTTTTGACACAATTGGCTACACAAGCTTTGATTCTAGGGGCCAGACCGTGCTCAAATCTTTTACATCGTTCATCTTCATTCATAAGTGGTGCATACCGAGATAAAGCAGCAAAACGGTTCTCATACTCAGCTACCGTCATCTCGTTCTGCTTCAGATTCATAAACTCCATTATTTTTCATCTCGATATTCTTGAGAACAGTACTTGTCACTGAATAGATTCCTGAAATCTTCCCATGTGATTGCTTGATCATCTCTACCCTTCATCACTGCTTTCCACCAGATCAATGCATCACCATCCAGGAGTGTCACAGTGTACCTCACTCTACTCTCAAGTGGGCAGTTCATTGAGTTCAACACGTCCTCAACCTTTATAAGCCAAAGTTCTGCTTCCTCAGGATCTAGTGTCCCCTTAAAGGTCTCAGCTCCTAACCTTCTGATGCCCTCTAGGTTTCTGTCAAAAGATGGAGCCGCTGGCGCATGTGCTTGCACATTCTGTAACTGATTTTGTAACTGGGCCGCCATTGTGCCTATGGCTTCAATGAAATGTTGCATTGCTGGTGCAAAGTTAGGTACGCCTAATGAAGAGTTTCCACCTAGCCTAGTGGGTGCACTCTGACCTACAGACCCTTCGCTAGATGCTTGGCCAGCATTCTCATTCCCATTAGATGACATGATTCTGAAATGTGAAAACAATAATATTAAGTATCATGTTAAAGTATGCATGTTTATGGCAGGTTCTAAATCATAAGAATGTAATACCACCTCTAATACTCCCTAGGAATCGTAAAATTGACGCTCTAATACCATTGTCGCACCCTGGCTTCCAATTTTTATGCAGGTCGGGGTGCGTGACCGGCTCGATCTGCCTTTCTCGTCTTTTAAGGTTTCGAGTCGCCACCAATCATCACTTGGAAACACGTATGCGGGCGTGATTGGTCGCCCTATCTGTTTGATTGACTCTGTGCGGTTTAGGTTTGGTAAAGATGGTCTCTGGAGAGATTCAATGTTCGTTTTTCCGATTACGTGTTGGGAAGAGATGTGATCTCACCCTACCCCGTCCGACGTATCGGTACTATTGTGATATTATGTGTTTGCTATTAGTTTTGCTTTGAATTATCGATATAAACCAGGCACTCGTGGATTTTGGGGTTATCGCGCTTAGTATTGTATTCTAATGACGTTTTCACATCGATTAGAATTAATTAGTTATGAATTCGGATGACGTTTTCACATCAATCCGAATTTGGTTACGAATTCGGATGACGTTTTCACATCAATCTGAATTAATTTAGTTATGAATTCGGATGACGTTTTCACATCAACCCGAATTAATTTAGTTATGAATTCGGATGACGTTTTCACATCGATCTGAATTAAGTTAGTTTATGAATTCGAATAACGTTTTCACATCGATCCGAATTAATTTAGTTATGTATTCGGATGACGTTTTTACATCGATCCGAATTAATTTGGTTTACGAATTCGAATGACGTTTTCATATCGATTCAAATTAATTTGGTTATTTTTATTGATTCGAGATAACATCTCGAATTGATTTATTTTAAATTACGTATATATACATAATCTTATTTTGAATCATTTAATGATTATAAAGAGACTATTTAATATACAAACTTAATCAAATTAATGGGAATATTTTAAATAAGAAAAAAAGCTATTGGCAAGTCTACATAATTAGTTTGGTAATGAACACTAAACTAAGCTAACGAAAAGTGAACTGATTAATCTAAAAACATTAATGAAATTAATCCAAACCTAAAGACTAATTGAATCACCCTTAAATCAATTAAAACCATCAACAAACTAAGCTAATGATTATGAAACATAGAAGGGAAAATTACAAAACTAGATCAAATGGGAGGCCCATTTACATATTTAACCAATTTACTCAACCTATTACATATCTAGACTCATTTTGTGTGACTTTCCAAAAATACCCCCAATATTTACGCGCGACTCGCCCCATCCCGTCTGACTTCGCATATTCCATACTATGCGAAGTCTGCGAAGTAAATGTTTGGGTTTGCTTGATGAATTTAGTTCGCATATGCGAAGCCTGGATGTGTTTTGAAGCTAATTCGCGAAGTAGTATATAACAAAAAAGGGCAAACAACAACGGATTCTAACATTCAAATCATAACATTATCAAAATTTACAAAAAGATTGCCACAATAACAACATTCAAATCATAACATTATCAAAATTTACAACAAGATTGCCACAATAACTAATCCGGTACCAATTTTGAAACGAAGATTACTCATCCGCTTTAAAATTGGCACCAGATTAAGTTAGGTCCACTTTGAAGATTGGCACCATAGGATGGACGTGTCCCATGGTGCACCCCGAGATTGACACAATCTCTCCTAACGAATCATTTCAGGAATGAATGTGTCAATCTTGGGGAAGTTCATCCCTATACAGGAAGGAAAATCATCTTCCCTGCAGCCCAGTACGCCGCCTTCCAGAAAGGGATGTTACGTATTCAACCATCTACAGAAAAATTTAACCGTGTTAGTTATGAAAAAGGACGATTTTGGATTCGCGAAATGAAAATTAGCGAAGCATGCGAATGTAAATGTGCATGGGAAGAGGTGATTTTACTTCGCATAACGATTCTTTCGCGAAGTCTGCGAGGTCTGAAATGTGACTATCTACGTCGCATATCGATGCTTTCGCGAAGTCTGCGAGGTCTGAAACGTAAGGATCTATTCGCAGACTTCGCGAACTAATAGATTCGCGAGGTAGATCCATACGTTTCAGACTCTTTCTCTTCGCAGAACGTCGCGAATTCATCGATTCGCGAAGTAGATCATCAAGTTTCAGGCTCGTTCTCTTCGCAGATCTCCGCGAATTCATCGACTACGCGAAGTGAATTCATGAAAAACGCAGGAAAAACAGCAGATACTTACATTTTTCGCTCCTAACAATATGATAAACTGGGAAGAACGACGGAAATAACGTAGAATAACCATTTCTGGAATGGTAACAAGAAGAAAGAAACCAATTAACGAACAGGAAGATGAAGAACCATGGCTTCGTTTTCTAGGGTGAGGAAGTTGCAGAATCAAGAGATGAAAAGAGAACTTCATTGTGATTTGGAAACATGGTGCAGATTTCATGCAATTTAAAGGCAAATAAGAAGATCAAAAGTCTTCAAATCATTAATGGAGGAGCCAAACCGTTTTCACGCACCAAGGAGAACAGGGGAGAGAAACCGATAGAGTGAGGGGAAGTGGGAAGGGTAGGGGTATTACGGGAAAGTCACACAAAATGAGTCTAGATATGTAATAGGTTGAGTAAATGGGTTAAATATGTAAATGGGCCTCCCATTTGACCTAGTTTTGTAATTTTCCCAACATAGAAATAGATCTTAAATTATAAAACATCAACCATTAACTATTTTAGGCATCAAAATATGGATTCAGTGAGGACACAAATGGGAATCGGGTTAGGAATTGACACAAATGGGAATGTGTCAATCTTGGGGAAGTTCATCCCTATACAGGAAGGAAAATCATCTTCCCTGCAGCCCAGTACGTCGCCTTCCAGAAAGGGATGTTACGTATTCAACCATCTACAGAAAAAATTAACCGTGTTAGTTATGAAAAATGACGATTTTGGATTCGCGAAATGAAAATTAGCGAAGCATGCGAATGTAAATGTGCATGGGAAGAGGTGATTTTACTTCGCATAACGATTCTTTCGCGAAGTCTGCGAGGTCTGAAATGTGACTATCTACGTCGCATATCGATGCTTTCGCGAAGTCTGCGAGGTCTGAAACGTAAGGATCTATTCGCAGACTTCGCGAACTAATAGATTCGCGAGGTAGATCCACACAAAATGAGTGAGGGGAAGTGGGAAGGGTAGGGGTATTACGGGAAAGTCACACAAAATGAGTCTAGATATGTAATAGGTTGAGTAAATGGGTTAAATATGTAAATGAGCCTTCCATTTGACCTAGTTTTGTAATTTTCCCAACATAGAAATAGATCTTAAATTATAAAACATCAACCATTAACTATTTTAGGCATCAAAATATGGATTCAGTGAGGACACAAATGGAAATCGGGTTAGGAATTGATATTAGGCCTAAAGAGAGAAAATATTAAAAGGCCCAAAGATTTAAAAAACATTCTCATTAACCCTAATTAAAAAGCATGTTATGTTTAAAACCCTAATATCAATTTCTCATGTTCACCTTGAAGCAGAAACCACAAAAAAACCGCCCCCTTTTTCACTTCATCTTCTTCCTCTTGCCTTTTCACCAAACCAAAGCTCAACCTCCTCCTTCCATGGCGTCTCTCTTTCTTTCCCTATTTCCATTTCTATTTCTTTTTTCTTCTTAAAAAACGCAGCTGCTCCTGCCATAGTCGCCGCCTCGTACTCGGTCGCTTCTCTCTCTCTCGTGGATCTGTTGATTTATTCCGATCTATCTGTCTGCGATGGTTCTCCTTCGATCGGCGGTCTGATTCACCTTGAATGTGACGAGTCCGTGGTGGTGACCGGCGGCTGGAGTAATTGTTTTCCTCGGATTAGGCGATTTCCGATGATGGTGGACAGTTTCCGGCGAGGGGAAAACGAGAACGTGCTTTGGAGAGGCGAAGCAAGAAACGTATGTGTAATATGTATATGCTCAGATATTTGGTGATAGAAATAGAGATTATATATGAATGATGTGCAAATCACAAAAGTTATGGTTTTCCTTTGCAGGATGCATATATGGGGGTTAAAATGAGGAACCATAATAAAGGAATTAAGTGACTCAACAGTATTGATGAAGAAATCTTGGTATTAATATTCATGTGGGTTACACTTGGTTTTGTTTGAAACAGACGATTCTGCTTTCTGAATCTACATTGAATTATTTTTGACCCGAGCGGACTCTGTTGGACTCATGCGGACAAAATCCCGAACTTTGGAATTTGTTATGCTTGAACTGATAGTTATTTGTGCCTTGGAATCAGACTTGAACGGACAATTACCCGTGCTTTGGATTTTGTTAGACTCGTACGAATAATTCTCCGAACTTCCGATTTGTTGGACTTGTACCGCAATGAGATAACTCAGCCACTTGAATATGATTCGGTCACTCTTTAGAATGTGCATTCTGATCTTGCTTTTCGGGGACAACGGGAATTTTTGGGTATCTCAGACATTGGCGAACGGGTCTTTGGATCTGTCAAAATTACTGTAAAAAAACAAAAATAATAAGAGAAATATTTATATACCAAAAATTTCATTTTTAAGCGTTCAATTGTCGTTAATCTATTGACTTTCAATTTTCGAATCCATTTGTCATAATTCGTTATTTAGAAATGGACTATATTCTAAACGTTTAATTATAATATAAATTGCAATCAAAGTCAATATTAACTTTAACTTTAATATACGATGTTACATCATAATTCGCAATTCAGACTAAGCATTTCTAAATATAGTTTACGACAAATAAACAAGTATTGAAATGTTAATTCGATGGATTGACATCTGAACCTTAATTAATAAATTATAACTCGAATTCAAGCAAATTCAATTTTATTCAGAATACGAGGAATATATCTCGAATAAAATTCATAATAGGTTAGAATTATACCTTAATTCTATTAAGTTGCACTTTGAATATAATTCGATATTTTTACCGATTTATACCGAAATACGACAAATTAGCCTTAATAGCATAATTTTTCCCCCAATAAATCATTTTCGAGATAATGTCATATATTCTGGATAATTCATGAATTGTTCAAATTTTGAGTGAAATTTATTAAAAACTTTAAAAATTGGTCCGGACAAAAATAGGTATCTACAACCATTAAATCTAACCCCTGTCCAGGGTCACATTGAAAACACACAGGAAACCAAACAATTATCATAATCAAGCATAAACACCGATATAACTACATAAGGCTCTCCTTTTATTACCATCTATCAAAATCTCATAACCCAAAAGGGTTCAATAACCAACCAAATAATTAAATCGATCAATAATATTCACTTAAATCTAAGCAAATAATCCAAACCAATAATATAATAAATCCTAATGAAAGTCTACGAAATTGCTAATGGGAATGGAACGCTTGTGCTTGCCAGCCTGAATGCAGGGTAAACTTGAAAATCTAGCAAATAGGAGACCTCTGAACCTAGCCTGAAAAATGTGGCAAGGGGTGAGCTGCCTACTCAATAAGCACAATTACAAATATATATATATATATATATATATATATATATATATATATATATATATATATATATATATATACACTTACATACCGTTCATATAGATTGTATTTGATCAATCATGCAATCATTTAAGTTAAACAAATAACATCACAACCAGACTCTTTACTAAACATGATATCCTAAAGTTATTATATTTATTTTAAGGGCCCTAGCTAAACCTAAGTGAAATATGTCCAATGGTCTCATGGTTAACAATATGCAATTGTATGTATACGCTATGGCCCTTAATTTCAGGACACGTATCCTTTTAATCTCGTAATAATTACCTCAATAACACGGTACTGCTATCGCTCCAGTTTTAGGACACAATACGATTTCCACTATAGTAAAATAACACCCTATCGCCTCCCTACCGAGACAGGTGCCTGTGATCACAGTATCCACAAACCTTCAGACCATTGTACCTATCCACTTAAACTAGCTAACTAAGTAAAATTCTAAAATAAGACATTCTCATTGTACCGTTGACGATTTCGTAGTCAAAATAAATGCTTCAGCATATTCTCAAATAATAAACATCATCTATAGATTTAAAACAGCAAAACCACACCCAATTTTAAACTTGAGCTCAAATGAGGTTCCATGCCATTAAACAATACTTATTTATAACACTTGAGCATCCAATAATTATTTCAAACACTTTGAGCAGCCAAGACAGACAAAAAAAAATAAATAAACTAACTCATATATTACCATTTCCAAAATAGCATGGTTTCACATAATTTCATAAATATTCTGGAACAATTTATATATAGATATGTATATAAATAAATATTAGTAGTTATGATTACCTCTCGTTCCAAAAGCTAATCAAATTGTTCGGGTTCTTGTTCACCCGTTTCTTCCTCGCCTATAAATATAAAAACACATTCCTATAATTAATTCGTGTTTAAGAAAAATGATAGATATGTAATGTATGTTCGGAATGTTCCTCACCTCTCCCCACTATATCAATTAAGGTTCCTGATCAGTCTAATCAATAACCCTATACTTAAATCTAAAATTCTAACCCTTTAAAAGTTCAGTTATCATAATTGACTAATAATTTAGAAAAACCATCCTATATATTGAAACCTATACAAAGGGGTAAAATTCTGTTTGGAAAACGCTCACCGGAGTCTTGCCGGAACGCGGTGGTCGGTTGCCGGAATTTCGTCAAAGTTGTTGGAAGTGCGAACCGAGACTGCCACAAAATAGCTAACGTTCAAGGGAGTCCAAAAGTACACTCCATTTACTACCAAAATCCTCTAAAAGGTTGAGATCTAACACCTTTCCGGTGAAAAATGTCAGCTCCGGTCACCACGCTTTTTGGTCAGAAAATATGAATAGTGGTCTCAAAATCTTCCTTACGAAATAAGGAATTTAATGGTATGATTTTCGCTTCAAGGGGTGGCCGGAATAAAGAGTTATGAAAGAAATTAGGGTAAAAGCTAAAAAGAAATCGTAAATTGCAGAGAGGTGAATTGGTTTGTATATTCAGAGTTCTATTTTTCCATCCCTACCTTAATAAAAAATACTATTATAATAATAATAATATTATTATTATCATTATGAAAGTTTGATGGGTCCACCCATTTAATTTAATTCTACATTCTTTTTTTTCCTACTTTTTTCTTATTATTATTATTATTATTATTATTATTATTATTATTATTATTATTATTATTATTATCATCATCGTTATTAGTATTAATTGTTGATAAAAATTCGGATGTTACAATATAAGATGTAAAAACTAAACAAGGAAAGCTAAAAAAAACTAATAAATTTACAACTATTGATCATGACTATTACTATTGACTCTTTACATTTATTCACACTGTCACATTAATTCTGAAAATTAATTAAAAATACAATTTATAAGATAATAAAATATAAAAATGTATTGTCATACATAACTTCAACTAAATAATATTCATTCATATAACATCTAAGAAAAATATAACAATAAATCTCTAATAATCTCTATTACATAAAACTCTTTATAATAGCAATAAAATAAATATCAAATTGTTTTAGCAAAATAAAAACAGGTTCTATGAAATAAGAATAATTCTTAGTCAAAGTAAATAACTGAAGGCTTTAAGGGAAGAGTAATAAACTCGGATCTACCAATAAATAAATTAACAGATTTAAATTACCTTTTGTAGCGTAGATCTGTTGAACAACAGTGGAAGTAATCAATCTTGGCTCCATATCACTGATTTAGGAGGTTACTACACCGAAGGAGCAATCTTCGTTGTTCCACGAACTAAGAGCTCTACCTGAGAAGACAATTTGATGAATTATTTCTGAAATTGACTCAACTTTTCAATATTAGAAGTAAAATTGCTTTTGACTGTCAACATTAAGGGTAAAATTGCACCACTTTAAACGTTAGGATTAAAATTGCGCTTGTCTGTAAACGTTAGGGCATGTTTACACCTTTTCCTTTTTATTTTGTCAAATTGTGATACAGCTCGGTCTCGAGTTGAGGATTTTAATCTTAAATCCATAAAGATGTGTTTAAAAATGGCGAAAGTAGTCAGTCCGACAGAGGACGCGGAAGAGGTCGAGGAGGAAATGGTAGATGACGAGGATGTGGCAGAAGTCAAGGCAGAAATGAAAACGGCAATAACAATAATAACAGAAGCACTCAATTCACCAGAGGCAGAGGAAGAGGCCGAGGTCGCGGTCAAGGAAGAGGAAACTGGAGGCCGAATGAAGGACGTGACAAGTCCAATATTCAGTGTTATAATTGCTCCAAGTATGGTCACTACGTGGTAGAATGTTGGAGTCCGCCTAAGGAGGTAGAGGAGACTGCCAATAATATTCAAGATGAGGAAGTAACTGGCACTGTGTTACTTACCTACGAAGGTGAAGAAAGTCGCGAAAATAATATATGGTATCTTGACAATGCGGCAAGTAACCATATGTGTGGTGACAAGAAGATTTTCGTGGAGCTCTATGAATCCGTTCGCGGTAATGTTGTATTTGGAGATTCCTCCAAGGTTCCTATTACAGGCAAAGGAACAATTCTTATTCCGCTCAAAAACGGCGCTCACCAGTTTATTGATAATGTTTATTATGTTCCTAGCATGAAAAGCAATATTTTGAGTTTGGGACAGTTACTGGAGAAAAATTATGAAGTTCATATGGCAGATCGGAAACTACTCCTATTGAATGAGAAAAAGGAGTTGATTGCACGAGTACCCATGGCGAAAAACAGAATGTTCACAATTAACATTCAGACGGACGTGGCCAAATGTTTGAAAGCTTGTGTGCAAAGTCCCCTGTCTTTGGCATTTACGGTACGGACATCTCAATTTTGGAGGACTGAAGCAGTTGGGACAGAAGCAGATGGTAAACGGATTGCCTCACATTGACCAGCCCCATCAACTGTGTCAAGGATGTCTTGTTGGAAAACAATTCAGAACTAGTTTTCCAGAGTCCATGTCAAGAGCAAAGGCGCCACTTGAGCTAGTTCACACAGATGTGTGTGGATCGATCACTCCACAGTCCCTGGGTAAAAATAAATATTTTCTACTTTTCATTGATGATTATAGTAGAAAAACTTGGGTGTATTTTTTGAAGGAAAAAACAGAAGTTTTTGAGACATTTAAAAAATTCAAAGTCCAAGTGGAGAAAGAAAGTGGCCATTTTATTAAAGCACTCAGATCAGACAGAGGTGGTGAATACATGTCCATCTCTTTCAAGCAATTTTGTGAAGATCATGGAATCCGTCATTTCCTTTCAGTCCCCAGATCACCTCAACAAAATGGCGTAGTAGAAAGAAAGAACAGAACTGTGCTCAACATGATGAGGAGCATGTTAAAAAGCAAAAATTTACCGAAGGATTTATGGGCCGAAGCAGTAGACTGTGCTGTCTACCTGTTGAACAGATCGCCAACTGTCAGTGTTTGGGATCAAACTCCACAAGAAGCATGGAGCGGAATAAAACCCAGTATTTCTCATTTGCGTGTTTTTGGCAGTGTTGCTCATGTTCATGTACCGGATGAAGAACGCAAGAAGATAGATGATAAAAGCAAGAAATATTTGTTTGTGGGCTATTCAGAACATTCCAAAGGGTACAAAATGTTCGATCCTCAGACTCAGAAAATCGTCATCAGTAGAGATGTCACCATTGATGAAGAAGCAGTTTGGGACTGGACAGGTGAAAAAGAAAACAGCTACATTTTTTTATCTTTTCATGGATGAAGACAATGATCAGGAAGAACCAACCACAGTCGCAGCCATAACACCAGCAACCAGTTCGACATCAGCAAGCTCATCCAGTTCGAGTTCGTCCTCGAGTAATGAAGACAGTTCAGATGAACATCCGCCTGGAAAGCCTAAAAAATTCATACCTATTAAATATCTCTATGATGTAACAAGAAATCTCGATGATGAATTAACTCTTTATTGTCATTTTGTTAATGATGAACCAACAGATCCAGAAGAAGCAATGAAAGATGAAAAATGGAGAAAAGCCATGGAAGAGGAGATTCATTCGATCGAGAAAAATAAAACATGGGAGCTGACGTCACTTCCGTCCGGTCAAAAATCCATTGGAGTTAAATGGGTGTTCATAGCAAAGAAAGATGCAAATGGTGAAATTGTCCGACATAAAGCAAGATTGGTGGCGAAAGGGTTCAGTCAACGACCCGGAATTGACTACAATGAAGTTTTTACCCCTGTTGCCAAAATGGAGAGTATCAGACTGGTAATTTCTGTAGCTGCTCAACACGGGTGGAGAATCCATCAAATGGACGTGAAATCCGCATTTCTCAACGGATATCTGGAAGAGAAAATTTATATCCAGCAACCACCTGGGTATGTTGTGAAAGGTCAAGAAAATAAAGTGCTAAAACTGAAAAAGGCACTTTATGGTCTTAAGCAAGCACCACGAGCCTGGAACAGTCGCATTGACAAATATTTTCAAGAAAATGATTTTGTCAAATGCCCACATGAATATGCTCTGTATGCAAAAGTGAAAAATGGAGATATGTTACTTGTTTGTTTGTATGTGGATGATCTCATTTTTACAGGGAACAATCTTAAGATGTTTGAAGAGTTCAAGAAGACAATGGCTCGTGAGTTCGAGATGACTGACATTGGTCTAATGTCATATTATCTTGGCATTGAAGTGAAGCAGAATGACGATAGAATTTTTATTTCTCAAAGTGGTTTTGCAAAGGAGATCTTAAAAAAGTTCAAGATGGAAAATTGTAATTCCGTCAGCACGCTCGTCGAATGTGGAATCAAGTTGACAAAAGATGAAGGTGGAGACAGAGTCAACCCGACATTATTCCGAAGCTTGGTCGGAAGTCTCAGATACTTGACATGTACGAGACCGGATATTCTCTATGCAGTCGGCTTAGGAAGTCGATACATGGAAGCCCCAACGGTGTCACATTGGAATGCAGCAAAAAGAATTCTCCGTTACGTGAAAGGTACAACTAATTTGGGATTACTTTATTCAAAAACTGACGATTTCAAATTAGTTGGATACTGTGATAGTGATTGGGCCGGTGACAAGGATGACCGAAAAAGTACAACTGGTTTTATATTTTTTCTGGGTGATACTGCATTTACGTGGAGTTCGAAGAAACAGGCGATTGTGACGCTGTCCACCTGCGAAGCTGAATATGTTGCTGCAACCTCATGTGTGTGTCATGCGATTTGGCTTCGGAAATTGCTAGAAGAATTTCAGATGACTGAAAATGATCCGATGGAGATTTTTATTGATAATAAATCTGCACTGGCATTAGCGAAAAATCCAGTGTTTCATGATCGAAGTAAGCACATTGATACGAGGTATCATTTTATTCGGGAGTGCATTGAGCAAAAGGAGGTGACACTAAAGTACGTAAAAACACAAGATCAGATTGCAGACATTTTCACGAAGCTGCTAAAGTATGATGTGTTCAGTCATTTGAGAGCTCAACTGGGAGTCGTGGAAAATTAAGTTTAAGGGAGCATGTTAAAAAAAATTAATAAACTTAATTTTGATATAAAAAAAATAAATAAAAATTAAATAAAGAAAGACATGTATGGGTTGTCAAAGTCTTGGTATGGGTTGTCAAAGTCTTGGTATGGGGATTGTTTTTTATTTGTATCTTGAAAATGTCAAAGTATGGGTTTAGTTAAATGGTGTCATTGGTATGTTACAAGTAATATATATATATATATATATATATATATATATATATATATATATATATATATATATATATATATATATATATAGAAATACTTAATATGTAGAGTATGTTGTTGTATGAAAAAAATTAAAAATTGAATAAAAGAGTGTTTTGTGCCATTTGTGTCAATTTTTCTTAGTTCTTCAAATTACATATCCATTCCTCATAAAATTATAATTTAGTCAACAATTTTTACTACCAATAGTTATAAAAAAAAAAATTCTTTTTTTTATCCCTTTCAATCCCTAATGTAAATAACTTTCTAATTTATTCACTTTAGTCCCTGATTAGGATTTTTCTGTTTTATTCACTTTAGTCACTGATTAGGATTTTTCTGATTTATTCACTTTAGTCCCTGATTATGATCTTTCTGTTTTATTCACTTTAGTCCATGCTTTTAGGAACTTTCATTCTATTCATTTTGGTCCCTGATTTAATACTTTTTGATATTCACTTTGATCCACGTAAGCAGTGGCGGATGTAGCCCGGCGCCCGTGGGGGCGCCAGCCCCCACGGTGCCGGCACTGCCCCTAGAAACATATAGACCTAAAATTTTTTGTCCCCCCTTAAAAAAGTTGCAGACAGCGTATTCCTTCTCGACAGAGAATGAAACCTAATCTCCTTCTCTGTCGAGAAGAAGATGGCCTAGGTGCCCAGCCCATGGGCTGGGCACTTTTTTTTTTAAATTAGGCCCTTAACCAAAACGACGTCGTTTTGGTAAGGGCCTAATTTGAAAAAAAGTAAAATATGTTATACAGCTAAACCGTAACTTTCCTTCTCTTTTTCTTTTTATCACAATTACTTTTCTAATCCTTTTTTTTCTATTATTTTGTTCTCCTTCCCCTTTTATTTTCTTCTTCTCATTCTCTCTTCTTATCATAAGATTTATTGTAGTTTAAATTAATTTAGAAGTTTTGTTTGATGTGTTTAAATACAGGGGATTTTAATTTAAGAGTTTTTTTGCTTGAGATTTTAATTTAGGGGTTTTAATGTACGAAATTTTGGTTTGGAGATTTAATTTAGCTAGTATTGTTTCAATATTTTAGAGTAATTGAATTGGTTTAAAATGTATGTTTTGAGGCTAAAATGGTACAAAAAAAAAAACAAACTTTTAAGGTACTAGGAGCTGAAAAAAATTTGCCAGCCTTTACGGGCTGGATTTACCGTCAACCATAAGCCTAAATTAGCCCCCCCAGGAACGAATTCCTGGATCCGCCACTGCATCTAAGTATATTTCTATTATTGACATGTTTAAATCAATTAATCTTAGGTGAATTATTTTTTAGCATTATTTTCCACAAGTTAGTATTTTATTTAACTATTATAAGTTACTAATGTGTGTTTTGTGGAGTTTCGAGACAAACGGAGTTGAAAAAGAATGAGAAATAAATTGAGTAAAGTAGCAGGTCCTTCTGACAGACATTCTGTCTGTGAATTCCGTCAGAAAACGGAAATAGACCATTCCAAGACTTCTGTTACGAATCTGTGACAAAACCCTTCCGTCAGAAATGCAGAAACTCTCTTTTTCTCACTATTCTCTTAATTATTTGCTTCTAACCCGGATTTTGCAGGTTTTATTAAATAATTAGATATGATTAAAGACCTGGGGATGTCCGGATGTATTTGTAATTTAATTAATTAATTTGTACCCATTTTGTATAATTGTTTGACTTGATTTGATGGTTTTCATTTATTCGTGCTATTTTTCATACAAAACAAAACAAGCTTTTCTTAAAAGATTTTTAAACATAAAGGAATAGTGTGATTAGCCTGGTAAGACTCGGAATGTTAAGTAGGAGGCCGGTGGGTTCACCGGGCGTTTTGGGGGTGCCTAATATCTTCTTCCGAGAGGATATTAGCCTTCCCCAAAATGTACCAAATTTCCCGAACCCGCTTGCTTCCTGCAAGGAATCTCGGTAATATTTTCCCAAACCTTGTTTGGGTGGCGACTCTCATTCTCCGGTGCCGACCCTGTCGAAAATGCATCGTGATCTCAATTGGACCTCGAGCCCAAAACAGTCGTGTCGTCAACGGTTCTCCCCGTCGCTTGCGATGAGGCGCTGAATCTACAGTGGCGACTCTGCTAGGGACAGAGAAATTGATTCCGATTACATTCTGGATGTGTTACTTGAACTAATTATATTTATTCCTTTTTGTATGCATAGCATGAGCATTAGATACAACCCGGTGGGAATTGGCATTAAGCACTTTGACAATCCAATCGATAGTTAAAGGCTAGCTTAGTGTGAATTTCCCTTTGTAAGAAATTTCAAACTATCTCACTCCATTCGATAGGGGAAGTTTGGGTTTGTTGCAAGGTCCCCATGTTCCAAACAGAGCCCACATATAGCAGCTTAGTAATTATCCTTAGGAAGTATGACCCGTTAAGAGTTTTTGGTGTGAAGTATGTTTGGCTTTTTAAACTTCCTTGTTGTGGTTTGTGTCATTACCCAAAAAATTATTTAACCTTTTTCAATAGGAAAAAGGAAGGATGTTCTAGTTTAGTACAACCCATCGAAGTAAGGCCAAAGTTATGTTTTTAGGTATAGTACATGTTTTACCCAAAAACCTTAAACCAATGTGACTAAAATAGTTTGAATTACATTGTAAGAATGATATAATGTAAGTGTCAATAGTTTGGTAGCATAAACCTGAAGTTCCATATGTTAGTCTCTAAGATAGTGGACTTTGAATTTGTAGAAAGCCGAATAGACAAATTTTGACATATTTCACATTCAACCCAAAAGTCTTAGAGACCCCGAAAGAGATTTAACCTCTTTTATAATCAGGAGAATCGTCGATTCAATGGGATGAATTTGAATCATGTCAAAACAATGTAGATTCAACTTTCTCATATTTAAAGTAAACGATTTTAAAGATACTACACGTGAAATCAAGGTCAACACAAACTGTTTTCAAATACTCTATCTCGAGGCTTATGATGCAATTTAGGCCATTTTAGTTAATTTGTGTTTGGAAATGAGGGAAGATATGGCCTATTCTTATTGAACATATTTTTGTTCTTCCTTAGACATGAGTTTTGCTACGCCTATCTAATAATTTTTAGGATGACATAGTCCATACCAAGGAAGAAAGGGTTTCGTTTCTGTTTATGATGGTGTTTGTTATACCCAAAAATTTTGCCTAATAAAAAGAGGCTTCTCATCCCCTAAGTTGGAACAAAAGGCAAAGTCTAAGGTTGACATAGACTATCTTAAGAGAAACGAACGTATTCTTTGTGGTAGCTTTATCCCATGTCAAGAAAATTAAAAAAAAAGTTAAAGATATCAGCTCTATCCAAACATCCTCCTCAGATGTCGAATGGGATAACCTATTGCGAAGAACACGACTTGCTTAAAATGACTCATCCTATGTTTCAATCCCCGAGATCCGTTTGAAGGAAGCTTAAAATTCCTAACGTGGATGTGAATGTGTCTCGTGGGTTAGGCCTAGAATGGTGCCTTTTAAGCAACGACCTTATCCTTTAGCATAACCCATACAAGGGATATCCTAATGGTTTGAACAAAGTCATAAATGAGTGATGAATGTTTACATCAATTTTTCAAGAGTCAGGCATGCCGACAGTTTCGTGCATCCCATGTTGATGCAACACGAACCAGAACCAAAATCCTAAGGAAGAGACTTAAGCCAAACGTGTGCGGGAGGAATAAGGTTGGAAGAGGATCTTTTGTGCTATGTGCTACATGTGTTTGAACTAACAGTTTGCTTGTTTTGTTTTTCTTATTTTGTTCTTACTAATCCTTTTATGTTTCACATTTTACCTTTTTTTTGTGAATATTGAAAAAGAAAAAAAAAGCACACACCACGAATCATGCATAAATCATACATCCACATGTAGAATGCACAAATAGGTAGCTCTTGTATTTAGCTTGTACATGCATTGAATCATCAAAATTCACAACGTCTAGATTGTCTCACTCATGCATCTTTCCTTTCCATTGTCTAGATCATAGTCATGGCTCAAACTAGTGCTTTAGACCATAATCTCGAGACTGAAGTGCAAAAGGCCTTAATGACTTGCCTCTTTTCTGATGAGTTCAAGCATGCCCTTAACATCCAAAAGGCTTCTGAGAATGATATGACTGGTGAAGCAACTAGCCAATTTGGGGAATTAAGGAAGGAAGTTCAGAGTTCCAAGGGGGCAACTAGAGATCATGACATCCGAGAAGCAATTAAACAAGTCCTCCCTGATATTCTTGCTTCCAGCGAATTCAAGATTGAGCTGAAGAAGCTGGTACGAGTGGTCCTGAATGAGTCATTGGTCACTGAGACTCCCAAAGCCACTACTATGGAACCCATTTTCCAGCTCATATCGCAGTCTGCACCACCAAAGCTCACTTCACGAGGATCTACCTTGCATTTACCTACTCCTCAACAACAAGAAGTTCCACCTAATCGGAGTAGTAAGTTCAAGTTCGATCTTCATCACACCCTCAGCCCGTTGAAGTGAAAAGGAAATTCTCCACTTTTACTCAACCTTTGTCTAAAGTGTTTAGGAGCCTACAAATGCATGATTTGCTCCATCCCTTACCAGCTAGTGATGACTTAGCCCTTTCCCAAATGAAATGTAACGGATACTGCAATTTCCACCAAAAACATGGTCATGATACAAATAATTATTTGAGGTTGAAGCATGAGATTCAAGATCTTATTGGTGCAGGAAGGATAAGTGATCCAAATTCTCCTCGTAGGTGAATCCTTCAGCAACACCTAGAACAGTGGAAAAGGGGAATGAATCGAACTGAGCTGAGGAAGAAGTTCTCGTGATCGAGGACACTAATGAAGTAGAGGCACCTAAAGCTCCTTGAAGCAACATGAGAATGGAGGCTTACAATTTTGAGTCTTTTGTCTTTCCTATTCTTAAATAAGACATTATGAACATGTTCTTTTAATTTCAATAAAATTTTGTTTTTGCTTACTCATACGGTATTGATAAGTTTGTGCATTTTCATCCACACCACATATCAGCATTTGGCATTCACTCAATTAAAACACTTCCCTCTTTTTCATGGCACGGATGAAAGTCCCAAAAAAATATACTTATTGCTCAGAACCTAATTGTTGAAGAGAGAAAATTAATGGTGAAAAAAAAAGAAAAAAAATCATGAGAAATTATTTGCTTGGTGTTACATTGACATGTCGGGAATAGGTTCCAGAGCACAGGGTTTCTGGCATTATATAGAGAAAGCAAGCACAGACATGGATGATACCAGAAAGGGAAAAAAGATCAAAAGGCAGTTATGAACTAGATAATAACCAAGTGGTGGCCGGCCAACATTGCCCCAATACCGAAGAAGGAATGAAAGTTCAGAAGGTGTGTAAACTATGGAGACTCGGAAAAAGCTTTCATGAGAGGAAATTTCTCTATGCTCAATACAGGGGTGGTGATACACAATGCTTCCCTTAATATGATGCAACTCTATCAGCAAGTTTTTGAGATTAAGATGGTTGGAGCAGACAAGTATAGAATGGCTTTCATGACAGAATGGAGTACATACTACTATGAAGTCATGATGAAGCCGCCCACCAGTAGACAGTAATGACATTACCTATGACTTGTTTCACAAACAAGTAAAAGCGCATGTGGCTTGCATGATAGATTGCCGACCAGAGTGTAGCACTTCATTGATGTAGACAAGTCCCTGCCAGAAGAGAGAGGATAATCAATATGCTTGTATGTCTTAAGTGTAACTACTGAGAAGATTCTGAGTCATGTAATCAGTTTGAAAAGGGTATAGCTCGGGCCTAAAAGAAATCAAGACGAGTCAACGGGTGCCATCTCCCAAGGCAGAGAACGAGGCCAAAGGTTTCCTATACAGAACACCATATATCCAACTCACGACGATAGGTGCACCTTTTCTTCAAACTATTCGGAAGGAATCAACTAGTGGAAGGGGAAGGACATTGTCAACATCAGTAGGGAGTACTTGATCTATTCTCCATATTGCAGCCTCCAAGGTCAAAGAATCCCTTATTACTATCCAGCCGTTAAGGAAGAGTTTGTGGGGGCAACATTTCCCTAAGAAGAGAAAGGGCATGAAATGTACAAAGTACTATCTTGATGGTGCAGTAGAAGCAATAAAAAAGAACATCAAGAGCATCCTCAAAAGGACGGACAAGTCTTACTAGAATGGCGAGAGCAACTGCCACTTTATGGAGGTACATAACAACAATGTGAACTCTTTTTAGGGGCAATTCTATTTCCCTAGTCTATTGAGCAGAACGAGGGTTTCCTATCAAAATGAAGAAAAGATCTCTTGAAAGTAGAATCAGTAGAAAAGCAGTGACTTCTAAACCAGCATGATCAGTTAGTCTGGATTGATGAAAAGCAAGTGATGATGCTTTACCGCACCGCATTGTACCAAAAGAGGGTGACAAAAGTTTCTTAGAATGAAGTAGAAAAGCCTTATGGAAGTCAGAGACTTTGTGCTGAAACTGGGCGGACAAACACATATAGACCAAGGTTAGCAAGTTCAAACCAAAATGGGAAAGCTCAACTATTTGTGAAGAAGATTCTGATCGAGGAGCAGTCGAGTCGGCAACCATGAATGGTAACAACTTCACAAAACTGACGAACCTAGACAAGCTCAAGAAATAATTCTCATAAAAAAATAAAAAAAAAAGAAAAGAAAAGATCCCGATAGGTTGAAAACCCTTAAAGGGCGACCTATGCAACATTTAGGGACTTCCTAGTGGGTGAAAACCCCCAAAAGGGCACTCATTTGAAAATTCCGGGAATAAAAGTGAGAAAATAAAATAGCTAGAACGTGAAAACCTGAAAGGGCACGTTTTGGTTATAGTGATTAGGAATCTGAGCAATAAACAATTCAATGTATATTTGCCAAGTGTTTTGTTTGAGTTGGATAGTTAGAAGCTATATATATGATGAAATGTTTGAATCAATAAATATCACATCAAAAAAAACGCATAAAAGAGACTACCCCTTTTTTCCCATGTTCCCTGGAGCTTGGTCTCTCTGCTCCTCTATTGTCCTCTCAAGAGTCGACTTTGACTGAAACATTTTGCCTTTGGAATCGTCAAGAGTAGTGAACTCTGGTCCAAACTAAGGAATATATCGAGTTCTTTGCTCCTCATCGGTGTACACGGACTAGCCAGTATGGTGTGCAACAAGGGTTCACTCCCGATGGTGGTGTTCTATAACATAAGTGCATATAGAGGCTTCACCTCAAAACATTTCAGGAGTGACCACTCACATGAACCTTTGGTTATCACCCAAGCTGAAATCTCCAACAAGGACACGTCCACATGATCTAATCATCCACCAGCCTGTTCAAGAGGCTTCTCCATTGGTCAAGAGACTGAGAACCAATTCACATTCGATGCCGAGTACGGAAATCAACAACAAAGTGGTTATCGAGTCCATGCACTAAAAAAATACCCAATGTCTCTCACATCCATGAAATAAAAGAGTTGGATTGAAAACCTCAAAAGAGGTGGTCCAAAAAAAAGGAGAGATAGAGAAAAAAAATCTGTGAGAAGTTTAAAAGCTGAATGGAAAACCCTTAGGGGCAGTTCAGGCAAAAGGAGAGTTAGAGAAGAATAGAGAGATCCCGTTGAGTTGAAAACCTGAAAAGGGCAACTCAGGCAAAAATTAGGGGGAAAAGATGAACAAGTCGACACTTCCTGACAAAAGATATGAGCCCCATCAAGCTAAAACTTTACCCATTGAGCTTCTCATGCCAGGCATGTCTATCCTCATCATTTGTAGACAGTCTAAGCTCTCACAAACTGGGCATGTCGCTGAAATATCATTCCTTGATCCTAAAGGCATCACAACTCTCGAGTCTGA
This sequence comes from Euphorbia lathyris, assembly GCF_963576675.1. Taxonomy (NCBI): domain Eukaryota; kingdom Viridiplantae; phylum Streptophyta; class Magnoliopsida; order Malpighiales; family Euphorbiaceae; genus Euphorbia; species Euphorbia lathyris. The sequence continues at coordinate 80,916,589 of NC_088918.1, read as the reverse complement.
AAAGGAAAATCTATGATATCATTTCATTCATTCATTCATACATACACACACATCACCCAGTGTATCAACACAGAGTAAAATACACGTGTAGCACATATATACATTCATACTCAAACATTTATGCATACATGTATACACACATTTGCATATACCCATGGATTAGGACACACCCACTCACGTGCATCACTACACATAGTCATGTGTCATTTGATTCGATGTCAATAGGCATGCTTGAAATTCCAGTCTGATGTAAAGGAGAATTGCCACCAAAAGGAGAATTGTCTAAACTAGAAAATGGTTGATGGGATACTCAATTTATCCCTAGAAATAGGGGCAACAATGTCCCAAAAGACAATGTTCAACACATTTTTCAAGTTGTTTTGCAGATTGTCCCGACCTGGAGGTACACCAAAGGAATATCTTCTGAAGCAAGAAACCCATGGCCATTGAATGAGATCATCAATTGAAGGTCGTTAAATGAGAACATCAACTCAAGGTCATTGAAGAGATGGATTGGATCACTCCTCGAGGAAACAAATCCCAAATTTGAGAATGCTTGGATAAGCACGAGCTATGATGAATTCAGAACGACCTTAAAACTCCATATAAGTATTCTGTTTTCTTTATAATCCATTTTTATAACTTTTTCAGAAGCCGATAGTCGTCCCGAAGGGAAGCTAGGCTAAAGATAATCTAACTCCCATGAAGTGGGGCATGGTTTGTTCTCTATATGTAGAAAATCTTGTCCAAAGTGAAATGGTAAAAAATGTCAACATATAGACATAATTTCCCAAATAGCGACCTAGAGAAAAGTCGGCTAACATGAAGAGTTCCGATCAATTATTCAATAAATCCAGATGGCTCTCGAAGTGAGAGCAGGATTTTATAGCTCACAAGAAGATTGCTGGATAAGAGCAATTAATTGATGAGGTAGGCCATTGAAGAGACCTACAATCTAGGATCGCTCAAGAGATCCAAAAACTACAGGTCGTTGAAGAGACCTACAACCTGAGATCGTCGAAGGGATCCACAATTATAGGTCGCTGAAGAGACCTACAATCTAGGATCGTTCAAGAGATCCAAAACTACATGTCGTTCAAGAGGCCTACAAACTGAGATCGTTGAAGAGATCAACCACAACAGGTCTGATAACAAGCAGAGAAATTCTGATCAACTTCCGTCCCTGTGGGGGCGTCGTTGGGTTCGACGGGGGGAAGCTCCGATGCCAAAGTCAGTAAGGTGAATCAAAGGAACAAACTGAATTGACAATGGATGTGAGAATGTGTACCTTGATAGCCTAGGGATGTAGGCTATATATAGCTAGGAAGTCGTAACCTTCAGCAACTAGAAAGTCTCCATTAATGCTCCATTAATGGCGGTTACAGGTTATCTTTAACCTGGCGGTTAGCTAATTAGTAGCTCATTAATGGTCTTTATGGCCGAGTCGGCGTTCAGCCGTTACAGTGACGAATCAGGTGAATGAGGAGATTCGCCTCCTAGGTTCGCCAGCGGATCCCTTCAAACTGGATCAAGGAGATTCGCCCGCCGGATCTTCTTTGGGGATCTGTACACGGCGTTTCTCCAGGTGAATATCCCTTTCGGTCCTTGGGATAATATCTCAATGTTATCAAGGTCGTTCAAGAGACCTACAAACTAAGATCGTTGAAGAAATCAACCATATCAGGTCATTCAAGAGACCTACAAACTGAGATTGCTGAAGGGATCCACAGATACAGGTCGTTAAAGAGACCTATAATCTGAGATTGTTGAAGGGATCCACAACTATAGGTCGCTGAAGAGACCTACAATCTAGGATTATTTAAGAGATCCAAAACTACAGGTCGTTCAATAGACCTACAAACTGAGATCGCTGAAGAGATCAACCACAACAGGTCGTTCAAGAGACCTACAAACTAAGATTGTTGAAGAAATCAATCATACCAGGTCGTTCAAGAGACCTACAAACTGAGATTGCTGAAGGGATCCACAAATACAGGTTGTTAAAGAGACCTATAATCTGAGATCGCAGAAGGGATCCATAACTATAGGTTGTTGAAGAGACCTACAACCTCAGATCGCTGAAGAGATCAATCACTACAGGTCATTGAAGAGACCTACAACCCGAGATCACTGAAGAGATCAATTACTACAGATCATGGAAGACACCTACAATCTGGGATCACTGAAGGGATCCACAACTATAGGTCGCTGAAGAGACCTACATTCAACTCAGTAAGCCCAGTAACGTTTTCGAAATGGAAAACAATACATCGACAATTCATGTCATTATTGGAATGGGGAACGACATTCAACTCAGTAAGCCCGGTAACGTTTTCAGAATGGAGAATAATACATCGGCAACTCAGTAAGCCCGGTAACGTTTTTGGAATGGAAAACAATACATCGGCAATTCATGTCATTCTTGGAATGGGGAACGACATTCAACTCAGTAAGCCCGGTAACATTTTTGGAATGGAAAACAATACATCGCCAACTCAGTAAACCCGGTAACGTTTTTGGAATAGAAAACAATACATCGGCAATTTATGTCATTCTCGAAATGGGGAACGGCAATTTTATCATGGAGTCCAGTAACGTTTTCGGAATGGGGAACGACACTCTCTCTCAGTAAATCTGGTAACATTTTCGTAATGGAAAACAATACACCAACAATCACATGGTTCGCAATCACTTCGACTCCAGGTTAGTATTTACTTTATCCTACTTTGCTCCATTGCACACATTTTGCTTCATTCTCTTTAAAGTAGACAAACCACCGTTTTTCAAAACATTTACTTTGAAGTCAGTTTTATTTCAAAATGCACATAATTCACAAAGTATGATAAAGTAAGGGCAGCTGTAGACACTGGAGTCGTAGCCCTATGATGAAAACCTTCAAAGATGATTGGAAAAATACGATGGAAAATGGATCACGGAAAAATCCTTGGTAGGAAGTCTAGATCAACCCTTTCCCAGCCAAAACCAAAAATTTTAAGAGAGCTAAAATGAGTTTTAGGATATCTTAGTAGGTCATTCCCTTCGAGAGTGTCGTAACGCACTTTTTCGGGCTCAATTCGGAGGTCTAACGAATAAGTTATGACCAGATGAAGTTTCAGATGAAACCCGAGATGAAGATGAGTAATAACCTTAATTCGGGTAATTTTTATTCTTAGGTTGTTGGATATTAAAATGTCCGTCTTGTCAAAACGAATCCAGCGCAACAAAAATCGTCAAAATCGGAGGTCGAGAAGCACGTTTAATCCACGAAAACGTATTTAGGAGTCGGGACACGCGCCTGACGCGTGTCAGTAGGCTGCTGGTGTGTACACAGCACGCGCCAGCGCGTCAGACGCAGTCTGACGCACAGCAGCCTACTGTCCCTTATCTTTAAAAATAAAAAAAGAAATAGATAAATCCAAATTCAAATCAAAATAAAACTGTTGATGATGGATATCATCAGTAGGTTTCCGCGAAACCTTTACTCAAAAGGTGAAAAATCCCATTAAACCCCTGCTCCATTTAATTAATCCCAAAAATCAACCCTGAACCCTAATTTAACTCTATAAATAGCAGCTCTTTATACCAGTTAGGGGGACGAAAATTACACCAAAAATTAGCGAAGCTCTGCCAAAACATTCCGAATAAAATACGTTTCAGAGAAACCAAAACCCGTGTTCCATTATTGTTCCATAGTTCTTGATTTTCCAATCATCCCATAACCTAGGTAAAGGTTTCCGAGGGACAAATCCTGTCTATTAGCTTTATTTTTACACTGTAAAATCTTGTATGTTCATCCCTTTTTCTCTTTTATTTTTCAATATTGATTTTTATTATCTATAGGGTCTCAAATATATTTTCCATATATATTTGATACCTAAATAGGTTTAAATCAACCCTAAAACAATGATTTACGAGTTAAATCACTTGTTTTGACCATTTTTATTTGTTCTATTAACTTGTTCCATTTTTTTTGTACAAATCTAATATTAATAATATTACCCGTTAATGTTATTGATTCGATTGTTTTATTTTTTTGTTCATAACTATGATTTGGGGGGTAAACGAACCAATCCGAGATAAATCTTCTCTCCTGGTCATTTTTGTTGGTCCCGTGTGATTAGTTCCAAGGGGGGGTTAGGAACTAATATAACTTTTTCGTTAATTTATCTTGCTGACTTAATTATTTTGATGAGTTGATTATCTAACCTTTGGTCAGTTTGGCCGAACTTAGCGTAAGACAGCTTTAGTCAGATGCTGACTAAGACTGTTTTACTTGAGAGTTGGGAATTGACACTAGTGTGGTCAGTTTTCAACTCAACACTCCAATTTACTCAGTACCAGCTTCTTACAGTTTATATGCTGAGTAAATATAACAATCAACACAAGCGCGCGCGCGCGCGCGCACACACACACACACATATATATATATATATATATTTGAGAGAGTTTAGAAGTTACTCAGTATCACTTATCATGGTTCGGCCTCTCTACCTACGTCCAGTCCCCAGAGTCCTCCGGGCTTTTAGAATCCAATACTGAGCTCTTTAAGGGTAGAGCACAAACCGATTACAGGCAGTTGAATATGCAAGAGTACCGTCCTCTATTCTTCTACTCAACTCCTACTAAGCACCACAACCAGGTACTTAGATTTCTCTACCACTGAGTGTTTACAACCAAGCACTCAGCACACCACTCTCAATATCACGATTGATACAATTTGTTCTTTTTCAAATGAAGAACACTTTAGATGATTGCGAATAATCAATCTAGCATTTACACAGGAATAGAAAATGGGTGTAATTCTTGTTTTTGAGTGCTTTGAACTTGTATTTTTCTCTCTTGTATTTTTCTTGTTGTAATTCAGCAATGATCCAAGGATTTTGATTGTCCTTATATAGACGAAAATCTGGAGGTGGATCATTTGAAATGATTTAGCCATTAAGTCCAAAACGGCTCTTTTGGGAGACAACTTCTGGTCAGCTTCAAGTGTTAGGCCAATCCTGTCTTCTGATTTCTTCAGACGTCAGATTTGTCTTCTTGCTGCAGATGTTGTCTACTTGTGACAGTTTGTCTTTTAGCTAAATTCAGTTGTCCCATGTTTCTCGAAATTGACTTTTGCATAATCCCGAGATTTCTATTATTGGTGCAGACAGTTGTTGGATTTGTCTTTTAGCTAACGGAACACTTGTGAGTTACTAAGCTTTACTCCGATGATTTATTGTCGGCCAGTTTTCATACTGAGTTCTACTCACTCAGCTTCATTTTGATAGAACCTATCATTGTTTGCTTGCCAAACTTTCTGCTGAGTCTTCTTTCACTCAGCTTTCCTAGGTCAGCTTCGTTCCGCAAGACTTTGTTATAGAAGCAGAGTTCTCTTCTTTGATGCTGAGTTCCAATCTTCACTTAGCTTCTTTGACCCGCTTCATTCTTCAGCTGTTGTTCAAAGGATGACTTTATCTTTTCTTATGCCGAGTTGCCCTTCACTCAGCTTGTGTTCTCATGCTGACTTGACCCTGTCTTATTCTTTATTTCTTTTTGCATTTATATTTATACTCAATATTGAACAAATGGATTAGTACAATTAAATCAAAGCACTTAAATTTAATTTGTCTCTTTAATCATGGATTAAACTTAAATGATTTTGTCAAATCAAAATCTTGTGGAAAGGTGTTTCAACAAACTCTCCCATTTTGATGTTGGCAAAATATTTAATTTATGGAACTCAGTATTCCCATGATCGAAGTACATTTTATCTTTCTGAAATTACTCCCCCGTAAGGGTTGCATATACTGACTCAACCTAACTTAGAGTTTTGATAGATTAGGAAAGTATTTAGAAGAGTTCATTTTGAACTTAGCTTAATATGTTTCGAGAATATTATCGTTTTGATTTTTTTTGTTCAGGTTTAGACATATCAGTATCTCATACAGCTAAGTCACTTTGAATGAAAAGATGCTTAATATATATATATATATATTCATGCACAAGTACACGAGCACAAAACAAAATTAGCTAAGTCCTAGGTTGACTAAGCTATTACTTTCTATGGGCAGCTCGATACAATTTTCCCTTACCTTTCCCCTGCTTACTTCCTGAAGCCCTTGTGTCCTACTGAGTTTCATCCTCTTGACTGTTCTCCCCCATTTTGCCATCATCAGGCTGAGGAGCGATGAAGGTTTCATTAAGAGCAGCACGAGTCAGCTTTACAGAATAGGCTTTGAGACGCTTTGTGCTTTCAAATAGGCCATCAAGGACAGGAACTCCATCATCAAGAACTTCTCTAGGAGCGCGAAGGGTTGCGCTGATCATGCTGAGCATGTATTCGTGGGCCTTAGTTAGCCAGGATATGGCTTCTGTGAACTGGGCATACGATTGAGGATACATCTTAAGTACTGCCTTGTCGTAAATCTCACGCTGGTCAGTTGTGTAACGTACATGCCGAAGTATACTTTGAGTGGTCTGAAGGATAGTGTTGGTTTTGACCACATCAGTTTCCATCTCCTTTTTGCTCAGATTCAAAAGACGTACAGCTTCACTTATTTCGTCCATGGTACATTGGGAAGATGAAGAGAGAAGATCACGAGCACCCGTTAGCTCTGAAGAAAGTTTGTCAAAACAGTGATTTAACTCGGCAGAGGTAGTATAACCCGTGGTGATGGTAGGTAAGGCATTGATCTGGCCTTGGAGTGAATTCATGTGGTTCACCAGCATCAATATCAGCTCAGTCAGCTTGGAAAAGGAATCTTGCTTGGGTTGCTGGAGTTGGATGGAAGTCATGACACTGACTAAATCTTTGAGATGCTTGATCTCATTTAGAAGCTGAGTGACAGATGTCAATTCTTGTGACTCAGCATGTGCAGTCCCAGCAGCATCGTCATGAAATGTGTTTATATCCTGTAGGAGACGTTGAGCCGAGTCAATGATACGACGTCCGGACTTAGTTGCATTTAGATAGGCAAATTGTGCCTCAGGATGTACCTCAGTGGCCGAAATTCTAGTGCCATCGGATTTAGAAGGTGTTTGATGCTGCCCTTGAGTGGAGGTGCCGGTGTGGTCAGCATCGGAATTTTGGTTTGGATGGGCAGCAGGAGCTGACTGCTCAATGTTCTGCAAAACAGGATGTGAAGAATTTGGTGGATCTGTAGAGATAGTTACCTGCTCAACATGAACGTTAGTTGGTGCAGGAGGAGGTAGTTCAGGTTGAGAAGGGTTTTCCTTAGCTTGCTTTGTTTTTTGATCAGCCAGGACCTCAAGTTCTTGCTCGGCTTGGTTTGGATTTTCTGGAGTCTTGGCGTGTTGCTCAGTGTGAGTAACAGAGGCTTGATTTTCCTGTATGGAAGGCTCAACATAGGATGAGAAGAATTTGAAGTGAGTGGTGGTAAGGTCCGTGATTTCATTCATTGGAGGCGAGTCATCCAAGAGATCAATAGTGGGAGTTTTGTTGGCCTTCTTCTTGAGCCTTCTTAGCTTTCTTGCCTTTGGAGGAGGTGAGTCAGCAGGAATAGAATCAAGTGATGATTCAATTCCAAGATCAGTATTGAGCCCTTCCCTGACTATCTCTTGCTCTGCGAGCTCAGCATCACTTGTCATATTCTGTTCAGCTGGGCTTTCAACTATGTCAGCATGCTCTGTTTGTTCTTGCTCAGCATAGGTTTCTTGATGTTGCTCAACATCCTCATTATGTTCATGCTGGCCTTCATTTTCACTTTGTTCCTCTTCTTCCTCTTCTTCTTGATCAGCTGGAGTTTGCTCAAGGTCAATCCCTTGACTGGTGATGAAGTGAGCATCATCAGGGACAACAAATCTAAGAGGAACAGCTTCAACTGGACTCAGCTCAACATTTCTCATTTTCTTCTTCAGAGGAGTTTCTTCACCTTCTCTCTCTTCAGGCTCATCTTCCCTTTTTATTTTCTCAGCTGACTTACTTTGATCAGCATCAATTTTCTTCCCTTTAGAGACAACCCGAATTTTCTGAGGGACAGCATCGACATTCTTTGAGCTGGTCTGGATTGCCTTGCGTTTCTTTTCTTGCTTAGAGTGGTCGGCAGCTTCGACTGCAGCTATATCCTCATCCCGAGGTAGCTCAGTATCCCCTTCCTCCTGACCTTCCTGCTCAGCTTCCCCTTGAGCTCCCTCGACTACCCCTTCTCCCTTCTTGTGTTTGATGGGTTGGTTGTACACTAACCCAAATAATAATGCAGCAGTAATTTCAGTTCCCATGGTTTCTACATTAGTTGTCACGTCAATTTGGTGGTCTTTAAGAATTCGTGAAATAAGGGAACCCAGTCTGAGCTTGATAGTTCTTCGTTGGAGTGCACCTACCAGAAATACAGGCATGTTGAGGGGGCTGTAGGTCAGCATGTGCCATATGAAGCACTGCTCAAAGTTTGAAGCGGATGATGCTGAGTTGAACTTCGGGAAGATGAAGTTGGTCAGTATATAGTGCGCCATCTTTTGGTTTTGTCCCATGCACGTGCTGGGTATTTCCCCTTTGTGTCCCTCGGGTTTACAGAAGGTAACTGTGTGGTCCAGTTTTTCTTTGGTGGTCCTGAATTCTTTTCCGGTGTTTGGAAGATTGAGCAAGGTTGCGAGATAGGAAGGAGTAATGGTGAGCTTTTTACCTTTAACGTGAGTGACGAGATGGTCAACATCACTTCCATCAACACAGAGGTTGGAGTAGAATTCACGTACTAGCCTAGGGTAGGTTTTTCCAGGAAGCGAAAAGAGTCCACCCCATCCATTTTTCGCAATCCATTCACAAAAGGGTTGCTCATGGGTTATGAAGCTTGGAGAGAACCACCTACATCTGAGAACTTCATGATTCTTCACACTTGGGTATACTTTGATGAAGAATTTCTCACTTGGCTGCTTAGCCTTTTTCTTCTTTGTTGACGAAGTTGCTAGGTCAGTTTGGGGGTTTCTGTTTGGAGTTAGGTCATGCTGACCTAGTTGAGGCGGTGACTTAGGGTTTTCATTGCTGTGGTCGGTGTTGTTACCATCGCCGGAAGGATTTTGGGTTTTCGCCATTGTTATGAACTTTTGAAAGGATTTTGAGATTCAGAGAGAGAGAGATTCAAATGCAAAGGGTTTTCGTGTGTAAAGAGTGATAAGTGGGAAAACTTCCACTTTATAGAGGTGCTAATGAATCCTAAACGTTGAACTAGCCGTTTTACCCTCGAGATTATCAACCGACAGGGATTCTGTCATTTATGACACGTTCGGCGCATGGGATTTATCATTATTGCTTATGTTATCCTAGGTGGCCATTAATACGCGTGCCAGCATTTAATGTTTTGAATGTGTTCTACTCAGTATTAAGAATGTCAAACGTTTGTGATTTCTGAGTAGTCAGTTTTGCGTAGGATAGTTGTGCATTTTAGTAACTCAGCTTAGGGAGAATCACTCAGCATGTATATCTACTCAGCTTAGGGTGAATTCATGTCACTCTTAACTCAGCATGCAATAGTTACTAAATTTTCACAAGTCACTCAGCATGGCAATCACTCAACATTCAATTTAGCACATAGAATTTACTGAAGAGGATTAGACATACCGATATCTTCCCTCAGTATGTTGAATTGCTCACGAGCCAAAGTCTTTGTGAAGATATCCGCAATCTGTTCATTTGTTGATACGTAAGTCAGCTTGATCTCACCCTTGAGTACATGATCCCTGATGAAGTGGTGTCTTATGCTGACATGCTTCATCCTGCTGTGTTGGATTGGATTCTTAGATAAGTCAATGGCACTCTTGTTGTCACATTTGACTTCTATTGTTTCTGTTTTGACACCATAATCCTCAAGCTATTGCTTAATCCATAGGACTTGAGCCACACAGCTTCCAGCAGCAATGTACTCAGCTTCAGTTGTAGACAAGGCTACTGATGACTGCTTCTTACTAAACCACGACACTAGACAGATTCCCAGGAATTGACATCCTCCTGAAGTGCTTTTTCGTTCTAGCTTGTCTCATCCATAGTCAGCATCAGTATATCCAATCAGTGTGAAGTCACTTGTATTTGGATACCATAGACTTGCATTAACTGAGCTCTGCAAATATCTGAAAATTCTTTTTACAGCTAGTAAGTGAGATTCCCTAGGGTCAGCTTGATATCTTGCACAATAACATACTGAGTACTGAATATCAGGTCTACTGGCAGTAAGATAAAGTAGAGAGCCAATCATACCTCGATATAACCTGCTGTCTACAGACTTACCTTTTTCGTCAGCACAAAGGACCGTGTCAGTACCCATTAGGGTTGATATGGGCTTACATTCTTCCATATCAAACTTCTTTAACATTTCTTTGGTGTACTTAGACTGACTTATAAAGATGCCATTCTTACCTTGCTTGATTTGAAGTCCAAGGAAGAAGTTGAGTTCGCCCATCATAGACATTTCAAACTCAGTTTGCATCTGTTTCTTTACACATAGAATCGTCAGTAGCACCAAAAATTATGTCATCTACGTAAATTTGTGCAAGTAGGGTATGTTTACCCTTTTTCTTAATGAACAAGGTTGTGTCAGCTTTCACTCTGACATAATTCCTGGTCAGCAGGAAGTTGGTCAACCTTTCATACCAAGCTCGTGGAGCTTGCTTTAGGCCATATAAGGCCTTCTTGAGTTTATAAACATAGTTTGGAAATTTTGGATCTTCAAACCCAGGAGGTTGATTAACATATACCTCTTCGTTTATAAAACCATTAAGAAATGCACTTTTAACATCCATTTGATATAATTTGAAATTCATAAAGCTAGCATATGCACACAGTATACGTATAGCTTCTAGCCTAGCTACGGGTGCAAAGGTTTCTCCATAGTCAATACCCTCTTGCTGACTATAGCCTTGGGCTACAAGTCGGGCTTTATTTCTGACTACGTTTCCTTGCTCATCTAGCTTGTTTCTAAATACCCATTTAGTTCCTATGGTCTTTTGATTCCTAGGTTTAGGCACTAAATCCCATACCTCGTTTCTTGTGAATTGATCGAGTTCTTCTTGCATGGCATTGATCCAATACTCATCATGCTCAGCATCGTTGAAGTTCTTTGGCTCATGTATTGAGACAAAAGCCACATTGATTAGATACTTCCGAAGCTGATCTCTTGTCATTACCTTGTTTTCAGCAGCATCAGGAATGGATTTTTCTAAATGTCCTCTTGGAATTCTTATTTCTCTGGGCAATGTTGAGTTATTTGGAACAGGTGTTTCTACAATTTCTGCAGGAGTAGATTTGTCAGCAAAGGTAATCTCAACTTCTTGTTTACCTTTGGTCAGCCCTTGTATTGATGACTCAGAGGCTTCATTTTGATCAGCGGAAGCTGAGCTTGGTTCATCTTCAGTGGGCTGAGTTGTCTTTCCTGCAGGGTCAGCTTCATCGAACTCAACATGGACAGACTCTTCTACAATCTGAGTCCGTTTATTATATACCCTATATGCTTTACTGTTAGTTGAGTACCCTAAAAAGATCGCTTCGTCAGCTTTGGCATCAAATTTTGCAAGATTATCTTTTGTGTTGAGTACAAAACACTTACATCCAAAGGCACGAAAGTAACCAATGTTGGGCGTTCGTCCTTTCCAAAGTTCATATGGGGTTTTCTTAAGAATAGGTCTAACTAAAGCCCTATTCAGAATGTAGCATGCTGTGTGGACAGCTTCACCCCAGAAATACTTTGGAAGCCTATTTTCACTCAGCATAGTCCTAGCTATTTCGACAATTGTTCTGTTCTTTCTTTCAACAACCCCATTTTGTTGAGGTGTTCTAGGAGCAGAGAAATTGTGGTCAATACCACTGGTTTCACAGAATTCATCAAACTGTTGGTTTTTGAATTCTCCACCATTGTCACTTCTAATATGAGCTACTCTTAGGTCTTTGTCATTTTCTAGCTTTTTAATCAATGTGGTAAACATCTCAAATGTTTCATCCTTGCTACTCAGCAAGATGATCCAAGTGTACCGAGAGAAATCATCTATAATGACTAAGGAAAATTTCTTACCACCCAAGCTGAGTGGCTGGATAGGTCCGAAAAGATCCAAGTGTAGTAATTCCAATGGTCTCTTGGTTGAGACAGTATTTTTACTTTGAAATGACTTCTTAGTTTGTTTGCCTTGCTAACAAGCTTTACATAATTGATCTTTTTCAAATTTTAGTTTGGGTAATCCCTCAACTAGTTGCTTTCTAGCTAATTTGGCAAGAAGATCCATGCTTACATGACCAAGTCTTCTATGCCATAGCCAGGAGTTATCCTCTTTAGACACTAAGCATATATTTTTAGAAAACTGTTTTTCTAAACTCAGCATGTATACATTGTCTACACGAGGGGCAGTTAAAATTAATTCGTTTGTTTTTCCCTCGAATATTTGACACTTAGTATCATCAAATACAACCTTTCTGCCGCTTTTGCAAAGCTGAGCTACACTCACCAGATTGTATTTGAGACCTTTAACTAAGGAGACTGACTCAATAGATGGGTTACCTCCGATAGTACCTGAGCCGACTATCTTACCCTTCTTATTGTCTCCAAAGCTTACACTTCCACCTCGTTTAAGCTCTAGTGTGATGAACTGAGTTTCATCACTAGTCATGTGCCTCGAGCATGCGCTGTCTATATACCACAGTTTTGATTTCTCCACGCATCTCAGGCTCACCTGCATTTTAGACTATTCATTTTTAGGTACCCAATTCCTTTTGGGTCCTCGTTTGTTAGCATAAACAGGTGCAAAGTCATATTTTAATTTGTGACGGCATACTTTGATAGTGTGGCCACTTTTGCCACAAAAGTCACAATGAATTACCCTTTGGGGGTGGTCAACATTGTTGTGCTGAGCATGCCAACATACCTTTGTGGTATGTCCTCTCTTTCCGCAGAAGTCACATTGGACAGTCCGCTTATTGTACCAGCACACTTCTCTTGTGTGACCCTTTTTCCCGCAACAGTCACACTGAGTGAACTGTTTATGCTGACTAGTACTTGGGTACTCAGCATGGGTTTTATTTTTATTTGAGCCTTTTATTTGACTCTATAAGGTTGTAACATCCTTTCTTAGTTTCTTTGACTCAGATTGGACCTCCGTGACAAACTTATGCATTATTTCCATATTACTATGTAAATCTGAGTTGTCTTGGAGGAGATATCGGAGGTCACTCAGCTTGACCTCTTTAATCTCGTCACACCGCCTGCTGAGTGATTTTATTTTCTTGTTACATTTCTTAGTTAGTTTATATAAATCACTCAGGGCATTGACCATCTCATTTCTAAACAAGAGTAAGGGTCACTAGTACAGAAATGCTCACTTGTGTCGCACTTCTTGTGTCGCGCTTGAAGAGAAAGCGACACAACTAAGTAACTAGTGTCGCGCGTTCTGTAAACGCGACACAACTAATTATTCTGTGTCATCACTTGTGTCATGCTTGAAAAGCATGCGTCACAAATGAGTTACTTCTTGTATCGCCTCTCTTACAGTGTGACACAAGAGCAAGCTTGTGACGCGCCTTTACCAAAACGACACAAGGAGTATGTTATTTTTGTGTCAGCTTTTATAAAAGCGACACAAAAAGTGTGTTATCTTTGTGTTTCTCATTTTCAAAAGTGCTACGCAACTAATACCAACTACCACTAGTACAAAAATTCTATTGAAATTCGACCGACTTGTTTTTTCAGTCTCCCTCGTTTGATTCCTCTCGACTCTTCCTATTCTCTCTTTCATGTACATCTCATTCCTCCCTCGAATGAGAACTCTAGCCCTTCTCTCTTCCATGGATGTCTTCTCCCATCGCTACTTTCTCTGCTTTTGTGATGAGAACCATCGATTCTCACCATTCCGGCCGTGTCCTTTCTTCAAGAACGGTATTAATTGTTAACCCTAATTCTGAATTTCTTTTATTTTGATTTTAATGGTCTCTACTCGAAGTTGAAACCGCTTCTATGTTTTTTGTTGATAAATCCGTGCACTCTTGTTAATTTGCGAGTATTTTTGGGGTTAATTTGAGGAATTATTGCTTGTTAAAGTAAAATGGAGGATTTGTAATGTGTATGCAGGGATCTCTGCTCAAAGTTCAACTAACAAAATGGTACGCATTTCTTTAGCTTTTACTTCCTCTCTCTTTAGCTTTCTATCTCTTCACCAAGTGTTCGATAAAATGCCTGAACCAGACGAGGCAAAGTCAAAGGATAATAATTTCAATAATAGTTGTAATCAGACTCCAGGAGGAGTTGAGAGAGAGGATAATCATAATTATATGGATTTGGATCTTGATCTTGAGTCTTCTTGGCCTTTAGATCAGATCTCCTTTGCTTCTAATCCTTTGTCTCCGTTTCTTTTGTCTTCCTCTGACCAGCTGTTAGACAAGGTGCCGAACGGCCTCGCCCGGGCGGACCGGGGGGTGGACACCTCATGGCGATGTAAGCGGTGATTGGCGCCGAAAGCAACCAATCGTGGAATCAAGCTGCTCGGCAGGACCGGAGCTCGGAGTATGGAAGAGTCGCCACCCACGAATGGGAAAATGAACACCGATCCCTTGCGGGAGACCGGTGAGGGTTCGGGAAACTTAGGTACGAGCCGAGAAGGCTAGCTCCTTTCCGGAGAAAGGCTACTAGGCACCCCGACATCGCCCGGTTATGAACCACCGGCCTCCTACTCAGCGTGTTAGGCGATAACGGACTAATCGCATATTTCTTTAAGTTTAAAATTCATTTGAAACCTTTTCTTTCTCGCTTTGAAAACCGTTTTGAGCATGTCATTAAAAGCCAACTTAGTAAAGAATCACCCATTTTGCATAAATTTAGAGTACATAGGAGAGAGAGGGGGAGAAGAAAGAATTGATTTATTTACAGTGTGTTTGTGCTTTAATTTACATATTAACACTAAACTAAGCTCACTCCCCAAAACGAGTTTATTTACATGGTTCGTACCTTAATCGCCGTTGGAACGATTTAGGTACGTTTCAAAACCCCGTTAATGATGTTCACTCGAATCGTCGTTGGAACGACTCGAGCGTTTGAAAACGTTAAGCAAACAGTTAAAAAATGTGATTAATCATACAAGTCAATTTATTTGGTACAAAACCATTTACTTAGGAAAACAATTCAAAACTTCGTTATTCATAAGAAAAACAATTTTAATTACAATGTTCGCTTAATCCGTCGTTGGAACGAATTAAGGTTTTAAAACGTGACGTTTTGGAAAACGGTTTAAAAATGGCAAGAAAACGTTATTTACACTTTAGGAATATCTAGAAAAGCTTTAATTTAAACAAACAAATTAAACTCTCTTTTTTGTGGTTTATTTTCCCTTTTTCACTCAATTATCCCTTATGTAAATAAAATGGCAACGAATAATGAATTAAATCTCAAATTCACCCTCATCAAATACATTTGAAAGAGTATATATATAAGTAGGAAAATAGAGTAAATATACATAGATATACATATGTACAAAAAGTGAGTAATAATACCCACTAAAATAAAATAGAGAAAATAATACACATTAATAAGTAAAAAATAGTGATGAAAATACTACTAGATATAATATGTTCTTATTCTAACTAAAAACATATAAAGGAAATGAATAAAGTCCATAAACAAGAAAATAGAATTTACCCCCAAAATGGTTTATGATGAATATGTATAGAAAATACCCCTAATTACTCCAAAATGACAAATACGTATAGTTTAAATGAATTAAATGGCAAAATCTATATATATATACATATAATTTTATTAAATCAAATTAAATGAAAACAATATATAAACACATTGAGTAATATATATATACAAAATATTTAAAAATAGCTTGAAAGTAAATATTACATAACTATACTTATATATATAAAGGACCTAATGCCTAAAAGTTGAGAAAGGAGGACCAAAACAGCATTTTTTACATTCCAGCAGCTTTACCGACGGAAAATCCGTCGGTAAACAGCCTTTAGTGACAGAAAACGGGAAATTACAGACTTAGTCCTACAGTTTCCAGATTTATTCAAAAGCTTTAGATTAGATCTATTCTATCGTTTTGGATCCCCGAACTACCAAAATTGGATCATAGTCCATAACGGAGATCCCTAAAACGACGTTTTATTTTTAAAACATTATTTAGAAATATTTTCAAAAACTTATAATCACAACGTTTTTAATTCCCGAACTACCTTTGAATCGGATCACGGTTCGTATTGGGATATTAAAACGAGGTTTTTATTTCAAAACAAAACCGAACGTTTATTTAACACGTGACAAAAATTAAATAAATACGGAATAATAAATAAAACGTGATAAATAAAAGACTAAATAAATAAAAACTATAACATAAAAATAAATAAAGAAAAATAATTTAAATAAAATAAAACGAGTTTAGTCCTCGGATAATACCTCAAGATCGGTATCTGACAGTCGAAGTCGGTTGATTCCACGAGTTGTGATTTTCCGGCATTTTTTTGTGTTTTTGATAAAATATTCAACTTTGGAAAATTTGGATTTTTTTGGGAAAAAAAATATTTTCTCCAAAAAATTGACTTTCTCTCTCTAAAAATGTATAGAGTGAGAAAGTTCTAAAAATTCCCTCTGCCTCTAAATGCATGAGGATCCGTGCCTTATATAGGCATGGATCCCCGGAAACTTTGGGCGACGCCCGATTAAAATTGGGCGTCGCCCGAAGTAGGTTGGGCGATCGCCCAACACTAGTTGGGCGAACGCCCAACTTAGTTGGGCCGATGCCCAACATATGTTGGGCGAACGCCCAACTTGTGTTGGGCGGACGCCCAACATTAGTTGGGCGTCGCCCAACTAAGTTGGGCGGACGCCCAACTAACGTTGGGTGCGCGCCCAACAGGCGTTGGGCGTTCGCCCAGCGGACGTCGGGCGTGCGCCTCGCGCGCGCGCGCCCAGCGGACGTCGGGCGTGCACCCCGCGCTGTCGGGCGCTCGTCCAACTGTCGTCGGGCGCGCGCCGATTATCGCTAGGCGCTCGCACCACGTCGCTGAGCACTCGCGAGCTGTCCATTCGACGACCGCAACTCCTACTGACCTCACGTCTTTTTATTATTATATATTTTTGCTTTAAAACTTCCGGAATCAACCACTCCAACCATCTTGTTACGGGTTTTCGTCACAGGTCCTCCGACTCGGTGTCTACAGTTGCCCCTATTTTTCTATTTTGACAGTGATGTGTGTGTTTTGAAAACGTTTTTTGCTAACACGGCACATGCAATGGAAATATATTAAAGTAAAAGACACATATAGAGTAGGAGGAAGAATACATGATCTCCACGCCGCATGCTCCGGCTTTGTCTTCGATCTTCGCCTCGGTTGTCCCGCCCTTGCCTCTGAATCGACTGCAGACGAACGCTCCTTCCGGTGACCCTAGTCTTTAAATCGACCGCAGGTATATAGCTCTATCTAGCGACCCTAGTCTAAATCGACCGCATGTATATAGCTCTTTCTAGCGACCCTAGCCTAAATTGACCGCAGGTAAAGTTGCTCTTTCTAGCTACCCTAGTCTCCAAATCAACCGCAGGTAAAATTGCTCTTTCCAGCTACCCTAGTTTCTAAATCAACCGTAGGTAAAATTGCTCTTTCCAGCTACCCTAGTCTCTAAATCAACCGCAGGTACAATTGCTCTTTCCAGCTACCCTAGTTTCTAAATCAACCGCAAGTAAAATTGCTCTTTCCAGCTACCCTAGTCTCTAAATCAACCGCAGGTACAATTGCTCTTTCCAGCTACCCTAGTTTCTAAATCAACCGCAGGTAAAATTGCTTTTTCCAGCTACCCTAGTCTCCAAATCAACCGCAGGTAAAATTGCTCTTTCCAGCGACCCTAGTCTCTAAATCAACCGCAGGTAAAATTGCCATTTCCAGCTACCCTAGTCTTTATCTCGACCGCAGGTAAACTTGCTCTTTCTAGCTACCCTAGTCTCCAAATCAACCGCAAGTAAAATTGCTCTTTCCAGCTACCCTAGTTTCTAAATCAACCGCAGGTAAAATTGCTCTTTCTAGCTACCCTAGTCTCTAAATCAACCGCAGGTACAATTGCTCTTTCCAGCTACCCTAGTTTCTAAATCAACCGCAGGTAAAATTGCTTTTTCCAGCTACCCTAGTCTCCAAATCAACCGTAGGTAAAATTGCTCTTTCCAGCGACCCTAGTCTCTAAATCAACCGCAGGTAAAATTGCCCTTTCCAGCTACCCTAGTCTTTATCTCGACCGCAGGTAAAGTTGCTCTTTCTAGCTACCCTAGTCTCCAAATCAACCGCAGGTAAAATTGCTCTTTCCAGCTACCCTAGTCTTTATCTCGACCGCAGGTAAAGTTGCTTTTTCTAGCGACCCTAGTCTTTATCTCGACCGCAGGTAAAGTTGCTTTTCCTAGTCTTTATCTCGACCACAGGTAAAGTTGCTTTTTCTAGCGACCCTAGTCTTTATCTCGACCGCAGGTAAAGTTGCTTTTTCTAGCGACCCTAGTCTTTATCTCGACCGCAGGTAAAGTTGCTTTTTTCTAGCGACCGTAGTCTTTATCTCGACCGCAGGTAATCTTTCGTTTTGAAATTAATCACTCAACCCTAATCTCCACATCGATCGCAGGCGTCCTTTCGTTTGCGTATCTCCACATCCATCGTTCGACCCTAATCTCTACATCGATCGCAGGCGTTTTCATGTATTGCAGACCTCCAAATTGAACATCCGACCCTAATCTATACATCGATTGCAGGCGTCCTTTCGTTTGCATATCTCCAAATCCATCATTCGACCCTAATCTCTACATCGATCGCAGGCGTTTTCTTGTATTGCAGATCTCCAAATCGAACATCTGACCCTAATCTATACATCGATCGCAGGCGTCCTTTCGTTTGCACATCTCCAAATCAACCATTCGACCCTAATCTCTACATCGATTGCAGGCGTCCTTTTGTTTTGCATATCTCTAAATCAACCGTTCAACCCTAATCTCTACATCGATTGCAGGCATCCTTTGTTGATGATAGTTGGGCTTTATCACTCGTCCGAGAGTTTTTGACCGCAGTCGTTTTGATATTTGGGCTTTATCACTCGTCCGAGAGTTTTTTGACCGCAGTCCTTTGTTATTTGGATTTTATCACTCGTCCGAGAGTTTGGACTTGGGACCTCGTCCTAGAGATTTCGACCACAGTCGCTTTTTTTTACCAGGATCGTTTGAGTTTGACCGGAGTTGATGATGTCGTAGACCGGAGTCCGTTGCGGGTCCTGTGCCCATTGATGATGCCGTAGACCGCAGTCCGTAGCGGGGCCTGTGCCCGTTGATAATGCCGAAGACCGCAGTCCGTAGCGGGGCCTATGCCCATTGATGATGCCATAGACCGCAGTCCGTAGCGGGGCCTGTGCCTATTGATAATGCCGTAGACCGCAGTCCGTAGCGGAGCCTGTGCCCATAGATCGAATTTTAATTTGCCTATCGGAGCCTGCCTAAACTCGCACGGATTTCTTGGAGCTATCCGAGTATTTCTGCATGCGGCTTGACTTGAGTCACGCCCATCACCTGGTGAATATTTTTATGGTATGACCTAGTGTAGTGATATGTATGCACATGATTATGAATGAATATTTTTCTCTCTTTTTCTCTTTTTTTTTATACATTGCTTCCCTCCTATTTTCTTTACCGGGAGACCTCCATTCTATTGACCGAAGATTACAGGAGAACGTGGCGGTTGGGCAAGGGGAGTGGCTACTGGATACTGACGCTCAGATCGGACGTCGTTGTCGGGATAGGGAGGATGAGCGCTCCAACTGGGAGGAGCGAGGCCGAGCAGCCGAGGAGAGGAGCCGTGTGGATATAGAAGCCCGGCGAGCTGCTGAGGGGAGTTTGCGGATTGCGGTGGAGAGCCGCCGAGTTACCGAGGAGCGGGAACCTTACTTCAGAGGCTTTGATTCGTTTGAGGGCTTTTGGGACTTTGGGATTCCTTCTCATTGATAGTCCCGTCATTATTTCGGTTTACAACTTTATTAGTACTACCGTGATGCATGGCGGGTATATGTGAAAAAGATATTTGGGTAGGCTTTTTATTTGGTGGTGGGGAAAAGAAATGTATAACTCATGACTTACAATACCATGCATTCAGTCGATCATAATAATTCCAATCATTCTCTTCAAATATATTCATGCCTTTATTTATTTACAAACAACAGAAATACTTAGCCGCTTATACATTATTCTCATAATTGCTCAAAATATAACTACTGTTACCAGGATCCGCCTTTTTCGGTTTTCAGATTCCAGCGATTTTTCATCTCTCCTTTTACTATCCCGGAATTTTCAAATGAGTGCCCTTTCGGGTTTTCACCCATTGGGATGTCCCTTATTGTTGCATAGGTCGCCCTTTGCGGGTTTTCAACCTATCGGGAATTTTCATTTTTTTTTTTTTACGAAAAGTATTTCTTAAGCCTATTCAGATTGGTAGGTTCGGAGAACTCCATGCCGTCCATAGTAGTAAGCTTAACTGCCCCTTTGCTTAGGATTTTCTTCACGAGGAATGGCCCTTCCCAGTTTGGCCTGAACTTGCCCCTAGGGTCGGTGTGCATCACTCGGATCTGTTTCAACACCAGGTCCCCTTCTTTGATAGGGCTGGCCTTGACCTTTTTGTTGAAGGCTCGGGCCATCCTTCTCTGATATAACTGCACATGGTAAAGGGCCTCCATTCTTTTCTCGTCCACCAATGCCAACTGCTCACACCGCTTCTTCACCCATTCCGTCTCAGGAATTTCTGCTTCTACTGCGATTCTCAACGATCGCTTTTCAATCTCAATTGGGAGAACGGCTTCCGCACCATATACTAAGGAGAACGGCGTTGCCCCGGTAGATGTTCTAATGGTGGTGCGATAGGCCCACAAAGCAAGTGGAAGCTGCTCGTGCCAATTCCGATGCGACTCCACTGTCTTTACAAGGATCCTCTTAAGGTTCTTATTTGCCGCTTCTACTGCCCCGTTAGCTTGCGGGCGATATGGAGAAGACCTATGATGCTCAATATCGTATTCTTGGAATAGACTTTTCACTTCTCCTTGAAACTGGACCCCATTATCCGTGATCATGTGATGAGGCACTCCGAACCTGGTGATCAAGTGCTTTTCAATGAACTTCCTCATCTGTTTAGACCCCAACTTGCTAAATGATTCTGCCTCTACCCACTTGGTGAAGTAATCAATAGCGACTGCAATGAATTTGTGCCCGTTCAAAGCATTAGGCCTCACCTCTCCGATGATATCAATGCCCCAAGCCGCAAACGGCCAAATGGGTGCTAACACGTGCCGTTCCATAGCTGGTAAATGATTGTAATCTCCGTGGATTTGACAATCATGGCATTTCTTCGCATATTCGTTACAATCTCTTTCCATGGTGAGCCAATAGAAGCCTTGCCTTATGATTTTCTTTGCCAATACCGCTCCTCCCATATGGGCCCCACAAATTCCCGAGTGTACTGACTCCATTGCCTCACGGGCTTCTCCCGCATCCAAACACCTTAGTTGTAAACCATCGGTGTGCCTTTTGTAAAGCAAGTCGTTGTGGATGACGAACTGCTGAGCTAACCTTCTAATCACAGCCTGATCCCTAAGTTCTGATTCTGCCGGGTATGCCCCACTCTTCATGAAGTTTACGATATCGAAATACCAAGGCTTTTCATCTGCTCCCAATAGCATTACATCTTCATAGCATGGTTTGTGGGACCTCCTCAGCACCAAAGGCTTCGAGGCAAGGTTCCGAGGGTTATCCCATACTGACACCAAAGTGGCCAAAGCATCCGCTGCCTGGTTCTGTGCTCGAGGAATGTGATAAAAACGACATTCGCTGAATTTCTGCGCCAATCCCTCCAACTGGTCTAGGTATGGATGTAACCTTTCTTCCCTCACTTCCCAGTTTCCCTATGCTTGTTCGATAATCAGTTTTGAGTCACCCCAAATCTCAACATATGATGCTCCCAGTTCTGCTAACGACTCCAACCCATAGATGCACGCTTCATATTCGGCCATATTATTGGTGAGAGGGAAGGATAACTTTTTTGCCATTGGAATCCTTTCTCCTTCTGGTGAGATAAGTAGCACTCCTACTCCGGCTCCATTCGAATTAACTGCTCCACGGTATAACCTCTATGGCGTTCAAATGCTCGTCGGGGAAATCATAGTTCGTCTCCTCTTCTTCCGCACTTAGGGGCTGATTGGCCAGAAATTCTGATACGGCTCTCCCCTTGATAACCTTCTTCGTTACATATTCGATGTCGAATTCTGACAGAAGCAACAACCATTGGGCCAGTTTTCCGATTAAGGATGGAGTTCGGTACAGATACTTCACGGGATCCATCCGGGAAATAATGATCACTTTGTAAGACTGAAAATAGTATCTCAGCTTCTTCGTTAGGCATACTACTGCCACGCATGTCTTTTTGATCATATTATACTTAAGCTCGTATTCCAGGAACTTCTTACTTAGATAATACACTGCGTGCTCCACACTGGTGTCCCCTTCCTGGGCCAGCATTGCCCCAATAGATCGCTCCTCGATCGCTACATAGAGGAGAAGCGGTTTTCCAAGTTTAGGCGGTCTCAGAACCGGGGGATTAGACAAATAGTTCCGGACGCACTCCAATGCTTGCTGGCACTTATTATTCCAAACCGTGGGTTAATCTTTCCGTAGCAGCTTAAAGATCGGCTCGCAGATCGCAGTGAGTCGTGCTATGAACCGACTGATATACTGAACCTGCCCCAGAAATCCTCTCACTTCTTTCTCATTCTTGGGTGCTGGCATTTCCCGTATGGCCTTCACTTTGTCGGGATCTACCTCAATTCCCTTGTTACTGATCACATAGCCTAAGATTTTCCCCGATGAAACGCCAAAGAAGCACTTTGTCGGGTTCAACCTTAGCTTGAACTCTGCAATTCGGGCCAAAAACTTTTCAAGTGCCGCGAAATGCCCCTCTCTTGTCTCCGACTTGACCACCATGTCGTCCACATAAACTTCTACCCCTTTGTGTATCATATCATAGAACAGTGCCGTAGCCATCCGTTGATAAATTGCCCCAGCATTTTTCAAACCAAACGGCATTACCCTATAGCAGTATGTTCCCCACTCAGTTGTGAACGAGGTCTTTGCCTTGTGCTTTTCTGCCATCTGAACTTGCATGTAGCCCATGAAGCCGTCAACATTCGTGTGCAAGACGCTCGATGCAGCACTTTTGATTAATACGTCGATGTGAGGCAATGCGAATTCATCTTTGGGGCACGCCTTGTTAAGATCTCTATAATCGACGCCCATTCTCACTTTGCCGTCCTTCTTCGCGATTGGCACTACATTTGCGACCCAAGGGGGATAGTCGATTACTTCGATGAACCCTGCTTCTAACTGTTTCTTTACTTCCTCTCGGATCTTATCTGCCCATTCCGGCCTCATGCGTCGGAGTTTCTGTTTCACGGGCTTAGCATCGGGGTATGTCGGAATACGGTGAGTTACGATTGATTGATCGATTCCTGGCATGTCTTCGTATGTCCAAGCAAACACTATTTCGTAATTTTTTAATTATTCTCTCAAATTCTTTCCTCTCTTCAGTAGTTAATTCTTGAGCAATTTGTATAAGTTTAGGATTTTCATCCGTGCCAAGATTGAAAGTTGACATTTTTATTGTATTGATTTTAAATGTAGGCATGTTATATGAATGAGAATGCATGGAATGATCAGAATCAACATCAAGCAAGTAAGAAAAATCAGAATTCATTTCATTGATAGTATTGGTGAGTACATCATCAGATTCAAACAAAGTGGTAATCTAGTTGTTATCAACAGGGTTCTCGGGTTTCTCATAAGTCTTGGAGGTACTGGGCTCATCCACCGCTCCCACAGTGGCCTCAATAGTGATCACCTGCTCCTCGATATTAAGATCTAACATCATGATCTCCTCGATGAAACAGCTTGCTTCTCCTTTGCCCCAGTCGGTAACATCATTGAAGATCTCAAAACCTGGCAGAATCTTTCCTTCGGTGCTAGCAGCCATTTCCAGCTCATCATCAGACTCATCCCAGATGTTGATCGGAACTCTCTGATTGATACCATCCTCGTCGGAGGAACTTCCCCAAATATCCACGACCATCGGATCCATTACGTGAGGGACGTTCGGATCTACGTAGGAAGGGTCCGACGATCCATACCGAGCCCAGCCTATCAGTTCTTCATAGTCCCTGAGGAACACTCCATTCATTCTTCTAGCGACGAGTGGAATAGCACCCCTTCGGATACACATGAGTTGCTCCTGATCGCTCAAGGTGACCCGACATGAGGCATACTTGAACCTCCATCTCCTAGCATAATCCACGAATGCTTCCTCGGGAAATTGCTTGATCCTTTCTAAATCTTCCAACGACCTAGTCCACGGGATGTACATCTCATATCTCTGCATGAAAGCCTCCATGAGGGACCCCTAGTCCCCTTTTGCCTTTGCCGAGAGCATTCGGTGCCACATCAAAGCTTCTCCTACGAGTGTCTTTGGAAAATGCTGAACCAACTCACTTCGATAGAGTCCTGCGTCAAATATGTAGGCATGGAAACAGTTTATGTGGTCGATGGGGTTCTCATCTCCTTTGTACTTAGCCATGGTTAACACCGCTGTTAGACGAGGTGCCGCGGCCTAATCTCCCGGGCGGACCGGGGGGTGGACAACCTCATGGCGACGTAAGCGGTGATTGGCGCCGAAAGCAACCAATCGTGGAATCAAGCTGCTCGGCAGGACCGGAGCTCGGAGATATGGAAGAGTCGCCACCCACGAATGGAAAAATGAACACCGATCCCTTGCGGGAGACCGGTGTGGGTTCGGGAAACTTAGGTACGAGCCGAGAAGGCTAGCTCCTTTCCGGAGAAAGGCTACTAGGCACCCCGACATCGCCCGGTTATGAACCACCGGCCTCCTACTCAGCATGTTAGGCGATAACGGACTAATCGTATACTTCTTTAAGTTTAAAATTCATTTGAAACCCTTTTCTTTCTCTTTTTAGAAACCATTTTGAGCATATGATATTGAAAAGCCACCTCAGTAAAGAATCACCCATTTATGTTTATACATACACAGAGAGGGAAGAAAGAAATGATTTATTTACAACCGTATTTAAATGTTATGTTGTGTGTTTATTCTACACTAACTTATTTCCCCAAAACGAGTTTTATTTACATGGTTCGCACCTTAATCGCCGTTGGAACGATTTAGGAGCGTTTTAAAGCCTCGTTTGATGAAGCTTACCCGAATCGCCGTTGGAACGACTCGAGTATTTGAAAACGTTTGAGATAAAGAACCTTTTAATAAGAAAACGTGGTTAAACATACAAGTCAATTTCATTTTGTACAAATCCTTTAAGAAAATGATTCCAAAAATCTATTATTTGCAAAGAAAACGATTTTAATTACAATGATCCTTTAATCCGCCTTTGGAACGGATTAAGGTTTTAAAACGTGGTGTTTTGAAGACGATTTGGAATATTAACAAGAATGACTCTATTTATTTACATTAGAAAAAAACTCATTAGTTTAAATAATTCAATTGAAAACTCTCTTTTTGTGATTTATTTTCCCCACTTATTTAATGGACTCTCTAATTGTTATAATTACAACAATAAACTTATTTTAACTAATATTTACACTTAAATAAAGCCCATTTGAAATATGGACCCAAGAATGGGCTCAAAGGGTAAAGAAAATAATTTGTACATACGTATATACATTTAAATCAAAAATAGAATATAAAATAAGAGTTAATACAAAAGAAGCTATATGTATATATAAAAATAATAGGTACAATATATCTATACTTTGAAAATGTGAAAATAATAAGTAAATCCTATAACTAAGAAAATAATTCTTATCCAAAAATAATTTTATTCAATAATCACTAAAACAACCCAAATGTTCCAAAAACTATACATATACATAACTACTATAGTTTTAAATACCAAAAATACCATATGCTGATATATATTAATTATTTCTCAAAATACCAAATAACTAACATTTAAAACATAACCCAAATTAATAAAAAGGAATACATATATATACTTATACTTATATTGTAAAATGGAATAAATAATAATATACAAATATTCTAGAATGATTATATATGCTAAAGTTCTAAAATAATTTGAAAAACATATATTACATATTTATATATATGTACTAGGGATTAAAAGTTTAAACGTTAAGAAAAAGGGACTGAAATGGTATTTTTTACATTTTGGCAGATTTACCGACGGAAAGCCCGTCGGTAAACAGAATTTAGTGACATAATAGGTAAATTACAGCAGCACTCCTAAATGTTTCCAGATTTATTCAAAAGCTTTAAATTAAATCTAATTCAATCGTTTTGGGTTTCCGAACTACCAAAGATGGATCATAGTCGAAAACTGAAATTCCTAAACGACGTTTTTATTTCAAAGCATTATTTGGAAATTCCTTTTAAATTAAAAACTTGTAACTACAACGTTTTCGATACCCGAACTACCTTTTATCGGATCACGGTTCGTATTGGGACATCAAAACGAGGTTTTTTATTTTAAAACAAAACCGAATTTTATTTAACACGAAACGAAAATTAAATAAATACGCTAATTAAATAAAATGTGACAAAATAAATAAATGACTAAATGAATAAAAACTATAGCATAAAAATAGAAGAAGAGAATAAATTAAATAAAATAAAGAGTCTAGTCCTCGGATAATACCTTGAATTCGGTATCTGACAGTTGAAGCCGATTGATTCCACGAACCATGAGCTCCCGTTTTTATAAAAAAAATTAGTAAAAATTGAACTTAGGAAATTTAGAGATTTTCAATTTTTAGGAAAAAAAATGTTTTTTCCTAAAAAAATCAACTTCCTCTCTATAGAAAAATATCTAGTGTGAGAAGCTCTCTAAGGATTCCTCCTCCTTTTTTCTCTCCTCCTTTTTTTGCATGGGGATCCGTGCCTTTTATAGGCAAACGGGTCCCCGGACCAATGGGCGACGCCCAAAAGAAATTGGGCGGCCGCCTAACCTAGTGTTGGGCTACCGCCCAACCTTGTTGGGCGACCGCCCAACAATGTTGGGCGGCCGCCCAACATTTGTTGGGCGATCGCCCAACAATCGTTGGGCGCCCGCGCCCAACCTCCGTCGGGCGTTCGCTCGACGTGGTTGGGCGCCCGTCCGACGACCCTCGGGGCGTGCCTCGAGCCATCGGGCGTGCGCACCCCGCGGCCGCCGAACGCGCGCTTCGCGCTACCGGGCACGTGCGCTCAGCGGCCCACGAGAGCGCGCCCCGTGCCACCGGACCCGGGCATTGCTCGGACGTCGAGAGCGTGCCACTTGCGGTGCGTCCGACGGACGCCGAGCGCACGTCCCGTGCCGCCGAGCGGGCGTTCGACCATTGTCGTCCGCGTGCCGGATGCCGCTAAGCACCCGCACCGTGCCGCTAATTTTCCTTCGCTTATTATTCTTTATATATTTTTTTGTTTTTCAAAACTTTCGGAATCAATCACTTCAACCGTCTTGTTTTCAGGTTTTCGTCACAGGTCCTCCGACTCAGTGTCTACAACCGCCTCAGGTGTCTCCTCATCGGGTAACATCGACACTTCCTCCGGGTATCCCCCTGCGGTGTACTTCTTGATGAATCTCTTAGTCATTTTTGCCAAATCTGCTTTAACGTGCATTGGAAGAGACATGTACCACACCAGTGACTCTCCTGCCAATGAGTTGCAAAACAAGCTCGTAATCTCCTCCTCTTTGAAACCTAGAGGACCCATAGCCGACAAATAAAAATACAGGTGCTCCATGGGGTCCTTCCCTTCATTATACTTGCTGACAGTCGGAAACGGACGTTTGATAGGCCCAATTTGCATCGCGCTATGTTCCCCTGCCTGTGTTTTATCTCTTCGATACTTCATCAAAAACAAGCTTGACATCAGTGACCAATCATGCTTAGTCGAGTCAGGTAGCGATTGAAACCACTTCAAAGGTTCGCCCACCAGCGAAAGATAGAACCATGGATCGACTTTTTCCACTTTGTATGGCTCCCCAAACATAGCACACACATATCCATACAAATGAGGTTCGGGGTCTTCTACCCCACTAAACAATTTCAACACAGGCATGATCCTCCGAGATGATACTTCCTCGGTTTCCTCAGTTTTAGTTCTATCGTCCATCACTTCTTCCGTTGGCTCTTCCTCCAAAACAGACACGTATAAACCATTTCCCACATTCCTTTTCTCATTGGAGTCCAACGGCTCCTCCTTAAATTCGCAGAATGACTCCACCACAAAGCTCTCTTCCAACCCAGATCCAATTGCGCTCACCCTATGACTAGGCGATGGATTGCACCTAAGGGGAGGGTTTGCTGACGATGGGTCGACTATTTTCTTTTTATCAATCAGATCCTGGATCTCATGCTTTAGCCTCTGACAATTTTCAATGGTGTGCCCGTAGTTGCTATGGAACTCGCAATACCCCCTGGTTATCATCCGTGGTGTGGGTCCTGTCTTGTTCTTGGGAGTAAGGGCTTTCAGCAACTCCTTTTTCTGCAATCATTCGAAAACTTTTGCATAGGTCAGATCAAATTGGGCGAACTGCCTTTTCCCGATAGCGTTAAGTTCAAGCACTTTCACTGCGGTAGGTTCTATATTAGTACTTGGCCCTCCGGCACTATGCCCCGACTTTGTCCATTTAGTACAAGCTCTTTTTGGCTCTCCATCCCCCTCAACTGTCAAAGCGTAGCCGTACATCTGATTAAAATTGGTGAAAGGCATGCACCGCAACTCATTCTTAACATACGGCAAAGTGTTGCTGATTACCACCCGGATCTGATCCTGCTCCGACGGCTTTTGTTTCATAACTGCTGCCTTAGCTCTCCACCTACTCACAAAGTCGGACAAAGACTCCCTAGCCTGCTGCTTGGTGCTCTCTAGCTCCCTCAAAGTAACCTCAAACGTAGTGTTGAAGCTATATTAGGTGATGAATACCTTCGCTAGTTCTTTCCAATCTCTCTTCGTTCCTAGTGGCAATGCATGAAACCACATGAGGGCAACTCCTTCCAGATAGGCGCTGAACAACCCTAGGATTTGTTCCTCCGTTAGAATTATGTGTTTCATTGCTGCCACATATTGGTTCACATGGGCGGTAGGATCCCCAGTTCCATCGAACTTCTTCATGTTCGGGAGCTGGAATTTCAAAGGTAAAGCAGTCACCGATAAGCAATTCTTCAAGTTATAAAAATACTGACTCCCAGAGCCTACCCCGCATAGATCATGCACTTCCTGAGTGATGTGCTGCTTCCATTCCTCTTCCCTTTGTTTTCTCTTTCCCAAACTGCTTGTTACGCAATCCTGATAGTTATTTCCAAAACGGGGACCCGTGCTCACAATGCTCTTAGCTGGTTTACTGCCACTCTTGTTACTCTTAATTGCAAGCTCGTCCAGCTGGACTAAAATTGCGATTAACTGATCGTTGAGGTTGTTTACCACTCTTTCTAACCCTGATATTCTCTCATCTGGCGTAGACATACTGACCGAAGACTGAGCTGATTCGGACAACGATGATTCGGACGTTACAACTGCTGATTCGGAACTGACGATTCGTAACTGATCAAACTGCCTGACTAGCCGATTACTCTCGCGAAACCACAACCGCTTAATGATGAAGTCTGTGTGAACGTCATCTATTAGTATGTATGCATGATTTTATATGCATGATTCGTGGTGTGTGCGTTTATTTATTTACGGATATATAAGATAAGAAGAACAAACGTTAGTCTAATTACATGTATCACAACATCTCTCTTCCACCCTTATTCCTCCACACACTCGATGGTCCAAGTCTCTTTCCTAGGATTTTGGTTTGGGGCTCACCTTGCGGTCCAGGGGACGCGGGATGCCGTCGATTATCGTGGAAAAGTAAATCATCCATCAGACAATACAGTTCGTTTTGACGTATCCACATCTAGTGACTAAGATATCGACCAAATGGATTGTTCTTTCGAATAACTCGTCTTTTGTCATTTTGCGAGATGCATTAGTTCGGGTTTTGATTCCCTTTTGAGCGTATCTCGGATTTAGACGTGGTACGAGTTATTCTTCTGGTTCAATCGTTCGTTATTGACAATGACTCGTTCCCTTTTATTCGCGTGGGTTCGTGTCTTGATATTTGGATTACAACGGGATCTTTTGGATCTATCGAGAGACGTAACCACGTGTTAATTTAGTGATGAAAGCACTTTTAAGGAACGGACTCATCGTGTAACGTGTTTGTTTTTAGCGTTAAGAATCCGTTCGCTCGTTTTTGCTACGCGAAAAGACGGCGAGTCTTATTTGAGCGCACGATAATCTTTCGGCTAATAACAACTCTTTATTTCTTCCAATTTACGGGATATATCATCCTAGCGTGGTTATAGAAAATCAACGTTTCGTTGAATCGCATGCTTATTCGAAGCAGGGATATTACCGTTCTTTTTCATTTCGGCACGAGTTAAGCAAACACGCAGATCGTGCCATACTTCTTGTAGTTTTGGTAATGGTCGAAATGATCGAGCCATTAGTCAAACCCACAGTCTCGTCCATATGGTGCAATCATGCAGTTTAGCTTAATTCGGCTTTATGATTTTAAACGGCGTACATACCGGCTCGAGGCACGTATTTAACGGCATTGGTTCATTTTCTTTAACTACCCTCGAGATGGATATATATCGTAGGTACAGAATAATTTTGGTCATTTTTATCTTTTTACTTTTCTTTTATTTCCTTAGTTACTTTCGCGAATACGTCCATTTCTCTTAAGAACGACACAAGGCATAACGTAAGAGCTCGTCTTTTATTCGGAAGGGACGGGCCACGTTTGCGAAACTCTTTACGTTACAACGGGGTCATTCGAAACAGAAATGTTCTTTGTTTTCGTTTCGTCATAATCTCGTTTCATCCCAATGTATTTAAAGAATGTGAATAATGGCTATCGTTGATATAATCTTTTGAATCGAGATATAACTATCCTTAACATCAAAACGATTTGTACTAATACGTGCTTACGTCATAACGTATTTCCTGAACGTGTGCCTTCTTCGGGACACGAAATGGGGGCCAGGCGGGTCGCACAAGTTCATTCATACAAGATGACTAAGTCGTCTTTAGTTCGAATCGTTTCGATGTTTTGGGGCAGTTTGTATATCGGTTTAAGAGTATATATTAACGTATCGTTTCATTTTCTTTACAAATTTTAGGATTAGACACGTATCATGGCAATTTGAAAACACGAACTGATTCATTCATCACATCAAAAATGGTAACGGGTAATCCTATGGCAACTTCTAAGGCTACTATATGCTGACACGGCTGATCGCGGGACCTCACAGGACCGCACAAATTCGCCCCTAACGAGTGGATGGGGACCCTTTGGCGCCTTACTGTAAGGGGGAACTTACGCTAGCCTCTTTCGAGCGACGAATGGACTCTCGCTAGAGGTTTCGCGGAAATTACCCAAAAGGTTTGCAATAATGCGTATGAATGCATACGAAAAGAAATAATACGATCCGTCCCCGTTAAGGGCTTAATACACGCCTTCCGGAATCAAATTTCTCGCTTCCCCAGCAGAGTCGCCACTTGTTAGACAAGGTGCCGAACGGCCTCGCCCGGGCGGACCGGGGGGTGGACACCTTGTTAAACCCAAAATATACCTAAAATATCATTAACATTTACATCATTTTTATTACAAATTTATGTTGTTTATATCTGTTTAGATTACTTTTACTCTCGAATATCTTTCTTTCTTGCAAGGTACCTAAATATTTGGTAAAATCCAAATAGGAACGAAAAAGGATCAAAAACAGAAGAAAAACCCTACCAAAGGAGTCAAAGACGACGTAAATCGAAAGCACCAAGTCGAGGACACGAACGAAAGCAAAGAAGTGAGAAAACTCACCGTGCCGCAATAGTGAATCCCAACCCGCGGCCGCGACACGCGTGGTTTACCCATTTCTCCCCTTCGTCCAACGTTCAACTTAATGCTACGTCATTCACGGCCGAGGATTCCTATCCTCGGTAAGTGCAGAAAATTTGCCAAAAGCATTTAACACATGCTGAAATCCAAGAAACGCGTTCTTTCGGGTGGATAAAGACGTCCTTTCACAACGGATACGACTCTTCACAAAGGACACATCACTTCAGTCACAACCCTTCAACATCTATAAATAAAGAGTTGATATGGAGAGAAAAGTTGTTGTTGGAGGATAATATGTTATGTTATGTTATGTAATGTAATGTAATATTGAGAGAGTTAGATTAGTGCAGAGTTTATGCAGAAACTCTGACTCAGAAAAGAGTCAGAGTTTAGATTTTATTTCTGTTCAAAGCAATATGCTGTACACACATTGTTTACTCAATAATAACAAGTTTAGTAGCATTTAGACATTGTTCCAGTTTAGTTTACATTTTGGTGGTAGATGAGATTATTCTCCATTCCAAAGATTCGGCGAGAAGAATTAGTAAAAGGATCCGCCCCTGAACCTGACAACCTCTAAGGAAACCCAAGGAAGGGACTGATCATCCGTTCACTTGCACGCCCTCGAAGGGTCCATGCGATTTCACTCTGTAAACTTGTATCAATTTATATTTCATCTAATAAAGTCTGTTCTATTCGATAAATCGTTATGCAGCACTTATGGTAACCAATCCAATATAAGTGAGGCTGGTGTTTTCATTAATACGCAGTTGAATTCAAAATCATTACAAGGAAACTTTGTTGAACACTTAGGCAAATTATCATCTCGAAAGAGTTTTAATTTGATTAAGGGCAACTATCCCGAAAGGGTTTTGTCGCGTTCAAAGCCAATTAATTAGAGGTTCCATCATTTATTTCATCATTATAATTTGTACAAAGTTTAAAGTTGTTTTCTTTGCTTAATGCAAACGAATACATTTATTTGTTTTTCTAAAAGTTCTAAACGTTCCTGTCTTGCAAATTAACTTTTAAATCATAAATAATTTCTAACATCTAAATACTTTGATCTAATTCTATTTCTAGCAATTTCTAAACCAAATCCAATTTCAAATAACGTATATCTATTTAATAAACCTTAAGTCGTATTTAAACTAAATTAATATAAGTTTTTCGTTAAAAAGCGTTCTCTATGGGATCGATATTTTTATTACTACAAGCGAAACCATGCACTTGCGGAAATCGCTCAACACACCTCATGGCGACGTAAGTGGTGATTGGCGCCGAAAGCAACCAATCGTGGAATCAAGCTGCTCGGTAGGACCGGAGCTCGGAGTATGGAAGAGTCGCCACCCACGAATAGGAAAATGAACACCGATCCCTTGCGGGAGACCGGTGAGGGTTCGGAAAACTTAGGTACGAGCCGAGAAGGCTAGCTCCTTTCCGGAGAAAGGCTACTAGGCACCCCGACATTGCCCGGTTATGAACCACCGGCCTCCTACTCAGCGTGTTAGGCGATAACGGACTAATCGCATATTTCTTTAAGTTTAAAATTCATTTGAAACCTTTTCTTTCTCGCTTTGAAAACCGTTTTGAGCATGTCATTAAAAGCCAACTTAGTAAAGAATCACCCATTTTGCATAAATTTAGAGTACATAGGAGAGAGAGGGGGAGAAGAAAGAATTGATTTATTTACAGTGTGGTTGTGCTTTAATTTACATATTAACACTAAACTAAGCTCACTCCCCAAAACGAGTTTATTTACATGGTTCATACCTTAATCGCCGTTGGAACGATTTAGGTACGTTTCAAAACCCCGTTAATGACGTTCACTCGAATCGTCGTTGGAACGACTCGAGCGTTTGAAAACGTTAAGCAAATAGTTAAAAAATGTGATTAATCATACAAGTCAATTTATTTGGTACAAAACCATTTACTTAGGAAAACAATTCAAAACTTCGTTATTCATAAGAAAAACAATTTTAATTACAATGTTCGCTTAATCCGTCGTTGGAACGAATTAAGGTTTTAAAACGTGACGTTTTGGAAAACGGTTTAAAAATGGCAAGAAAACGTTATTTACACTTTAGGAATATCTAGAAAAGCTTTAATTTAAACAAACAAATTAAACTCTCTTTTTTGTGGTTTATTTTCCCTTTTTCACTCAATTATCCCTTATGTAAATAAAATGGCAACGAATAATGAATTAAATCTCAAATTCACCCTCATCAAATACATTTGAAAGAGTATATATATAAGTAGGAAAATAGAGTAAATATACATAGATATACATATGTACAAAAAGCGAGTAATAATACCCACTAAAATAAAATAGAGAAAATAATACACATTAATAAGTAAAAAATAGTGATGAAAATACTACTAGATATAATATGTTCTTATTCTAACTAAAAACATATAAAGGAAATGAATAAAATCCATAAACAAGAAAATAGAATTTACCCCCAAAATAGTTTATGATGAATATGTATAGAAAATACCCCTAATTACCCCAAAATGACAAATACGTATAGTTTAAATGAATTAAATGGCAAAATCTATATATATATATATATATATATATATATATATATATATATATATATAATTTTATTAAATCAAATTAAATGAAAACAATATATAAACACATTGAGTAATATATATATACAAAATATTTAAAAATAGCTTGAAAGTAAATATTACATAACTATACTTATATATATAAAGGACCTAATGCCTAAAAGTTGAGAAAGGAGGACCAAAACAACATTTTTTACATTCCAGCAGCTTTACCGACGGAAAATCCGTCGGTAAACAGCCTTTAGTGACAGAAAACGGGAAATTACAGACTTAGTCCAACAGTTTCCAGATTTATTCAAAAGCTTTAGATTAGATCTATTCTATCGTTTTGGATCCCCGAACTATCAAAATTGGATCATAGTCCATAACGGAGATCCCTAAAACGACGTTTTATTTTTAAAACATTATTTAGAAATATTTTCAAAAACTTATAATCACAACGTTTTTAATTCCCGAACTACCTTTGAATCGGATCACGGTTCGTATTGGGATATTAAAACGAGGTTTTTATTTCAAAACAAAACCGAACGTTTATTTAACACGTGACAAAAATTAAATAAATACGGAATAATAAATAAAACGTGATAAATAAAAGACTAAATAAATAAAAACTATAACATAAAAATAAATAAAGAAAAATAATTTAAATAAAATAAAACGAGTCTAGTCCTCGGATAATACCTCAAGATCGGTATCTGACAGTCGAAGTCGGTTGATTCCGCGAGTTGTGATTTTCCGACGTTTTTTTGTGTTTTTGATAAAATATTCAACTTTGGAAAATTTGGATTTTTTTGGGAAAAAAAATATTTTCTCCAAAAAATTGACTTTCTCTCTCTAAAAATGTCTAGAGTGAGAAAGTTCCAAAAATTCCCTCTGCCTCTAAATGCATGGGGATCCGTGCCTTATATAGGCATGGATCCCCGGAAACTTTGGGCGACGCCCGATTAAAATTGGGCGTCGCCCGAAGTAGGTTGGGCGATCGCCCAACACTAGTTGGACGGACGCCCAACATTAGTTGGGCGGACGCCCAACTTAGTTGGGCGGATGCCCAACTCTTGTTGGGCGCACGCCCAACTAACGTTGGGCGCGCGCCCAACAGGCGTTGGGCGTTCGCCCAACGCAGGTTGGACGTTCGCCCAACGGCCGTGGGGCGTGCGCCTCACGGTGTCGCACGCGCGCGCCCAGCGGACGTCGGGCGTGCGCCCCGCGCTGTCGGACGCGCGCCCAGCGGACGTCAGGCGTGCGCCCCGCGCTGTCGGGCGCGCGTCCAACTATCGTCGGGCGCGCACCGATTATCGCTAGGCGCTCGCACCACGTCGTTGAGCACTCGCGAGCCATCCATTCGACGACCGCAACTCCTACTGACCTCACGTGTTTTTATTATTATATATTTTTGCTTTAAAACTTCCGGAATCAACCACTCCAACCATCTTGTTACGGGTTTTCGTCACATGTCCTCCGACTCGGTGTCTACACCAGCCTTGTTCTCCTCTCTGGGATTTTTCCGATGCCGATGATGATAGACTTGTTGCTGTTTCTTCTCATCCTACTCCTCCTCCTCTTGCTGCTGTTGGTCTCCGTTTCACTGATTATCCATTCTTTGTTACATGTTCGTTGTTTCCTTTCCTTTCCTTTCCTCTTCATTTTTGTTTCTGCTCTTCTCTTTCTTTGCTTTTTTTTGAGTTGGGAATGGATCTTGACCTAGATCTCTGTTCGACAAAATGCCCCAACCAATCGTTAGTCAAATTTTGATAACAAGGGAGAAACTTGTGATCGGAGCTCGTCCCTGTAGGGGGCGTCGTTGGGTTCGACGGGGGAAACTCCGATGCCAAAGTCAGTAGAGAATATGAAGAATAAACTGTATTGACAAAGCATAGAGGATATAGAAAAGTCTGAGTACCTTGATAGCCTAGAATGGTAGGCTATATATAGTTGAGAAGTTCGTAACCTCTAGGTAACTAGAAAGTCCCCATTAATGCTCATTTAATGGCGGTTACAAGTTACTCTTAACCTGGCGGGTAAGACAGTTAATGATCCTTTTAATGATCCTTTATGGCCGAGCCGGCGGCCAGCCGTTACCAAGGTGAATGGAGAGATTCGCCTTAGAGATCCGCCAGCGGATCTCCTAGAGCTAGTCCAGGGAGATCCGCCAGCTGACTTCATTTGCTACGTGGCATACTTAAAGGCAGATATCTCTTTTGGTCCTCATGATAATATCTCGATGTTATCAGAAGCCCCCCCTAAAATGCCTTTAAAGTCCTTTAGGGCTTTTAGACTTCCGCGCGCCGTCATATGCTCCATCATTAATGTGCGCTCTGTTCAACGCCATTTGATGGTTGACATGTGTGGTGGCACACTGTCCTAGGCAAGTTCAAAAGAACCCTTTTTCTCCTTCTAATTTCTCTTTCTTCTTCGTTTCTTCATCTCTCTCTGTCTTCGAAGCTTTTCCTAGAAGTTTTCCAGAGCTCTTCTTCAAACTTCTACGTTTCCATGTAAGTGCCCTTTCCTTTTATCTTGAATGTTTAGAAGTTCATCCTCGTCTTCTGGGTCGACTTCTGAACTTTTTAACTCGTCATCTCCTCCTAAGATTGAAGTAGATTTTAGTTGGACCACTTCATCGTCGGAGGACTCCCAATCTTCTATAGGTGCGATTAATTCCGGTTTAGCTGAGTTTAATAACTCGGCGCGTAACTATTACCAGACTCGTTCAACCAGAAATCCCTCTTTCTTTTTTTCTGTTTCCGGTGCCGTTCCGGCCGGTGCTCGTAACCGGTTTCTAGGTTCCATGGCCACTTCTTCCCTCCCTGCCAAGAAAAAGAATCCTCGAGCGGAGTCCACTCCATCCCGTATGAATGCCGTGGATTTGGTGAATCTGGCGGATCGCTTTTCGTGGATCAAAAATTACGAAACCCAACTTGCTGCTTCTCATCAACGCCCCTCCAATCCGCCTAACGGCTTTTTTACTGTATTCGGTAGTCATGTAGAGAGAGGGTTTCGTCTTCCTCTTCCCAAGATGATGGCGGATATCCTCTCATATTTTGACATTGCCGTCAGTCAGCTACATCCTAATGGCTGGCTCGACATGGCCCTAGACTGCTATCTCGCTTCAAATTTAGGCGTTGTTTATACGGGCCGTATTTTTAGGGCCTTTCATAAACCTTCCAAGAGGAAGTCAGAATCCTATCTTACATTTGCCAAATTTGGTGTCTATTCGCCCTTTTACGACAAAATGTCCAACGTTCATAGCTGGGATGAGAGTTTCTTCTATGTGAAGATAAAGGAGGATGAACCGTTAGGTTTCCCTTCAGTTTGGAATTCTCGTCCGCTACATATGGCGGGTGACATACGGATCTTAACAAGCAGTGATGAAGTGGTGGCGGATCTCATGAAGCAGATCAAGGCGGATGCATGGACTTATGCAGATGCCTTAGCCTTCATGATGAGTGACATTCCATTGATTCACCGAGAAGGAGATCAATTTATTTATTCGAAAATTACTCAGTTTGATCAAGGTACCTTTCCGTTACTTCAAAAGTCTTGATTATCTTGATGTCTTCTTTGGCAGGGGTGTATCTAAGGCCAATCACGCTCTTGCAGAGACGTGCAGGAAGCTTTTGGAAGATGAAGCGCGCAAGAAAAGTCAAGCGGCTAATCCTCAAGCCGATACGGGCAAACGTCCTGCAGAGACAGCTGTTGATCCGCCACTGAAGAAGAGGCGGCCCAACACTATGGGTAGTACCAAGATTATGGCGGACGCGATACGATCCGCCAAACCTGCTGAGAAGATTGTTCAGGTAATTTATCTTTTGATTTCCTCTGTTGCTCATCCGATTCTAAAGTGATGTATGGCTCTTCTCTGCTTGTGCAGATGGCGAAGCCTGATATTGGAGGATACTGGTCCGCCAAATTGGGGGCCCAAGGTTCTTTTGAGAATGAATCCCTTCTGAATGATCTGGATGAGGCCTTGGGTCAGGTGGGAGAGGTACAAAGGAACTATAACCAAATCCCTGGGCCAACTCATATCCAGAAGGGGAAATCAGAGCTTCTTTCGGTGAGTTCAAAAAGACTGTAGATAATGATAATTCCTTCACCTCTTTTTCGCCCTTGGACTAAATCATTTTGTCTTTTATAGCTGTATGCCCGTCTGCGTACTTTGGAAAATGGACTCCTTTAGAACGTGGCGGACAGGGCAACCATTGAAAGGTTAGAAAAAGAGATAGCGAATGCCAATTCCACCATTGCCTCTGCAAACGCGGATCTTGCTTCCGCCACAGTGGCTTTAGTTCTTCGGGATGAAGAGATTAAAAATTTAAAGGCAACGATGGCTTCTGATGCCAAAAGCCATGAGGATGCTCTCGGAGAAGCTGAATACACGGCGGGTGTACAGGCGTTTTACTATGGCGAGATGCTTATGGCGTACTTCTCCCTGGCCCATCCCGAAGTTGACTTCACAGATCCTCTGCTCGCCGTCCTCGAACCAGAAGACGTGGCGAGGTTCAACAAAATGCCAGATGTCAGGGAATAGCTTCGCAATTATGTACGGAAATGGATGAAAGGACCCCGCAGGAGACCAAACCTTCTACCACAGTTGTGGCGGACAATTCTGAAGAGATGCCGCCCAAGGTAGGTACAGAGCCTATTCTTGATTCTGTCCTTCCACCGGGTTCTACCTCTTCGAAGGATAAGGAGGTATCTCCTGGTGGCGGATCTGTGACTGTGGAGAAGAAGGATCCTCAAGCAAGCATCATAGGCGAAGGAAGCAAAAAAGAGGATGCCCCTATTATTATTTAGTTTTTGTTTAAAGATCTTTTTGTAAAAAATCTTCTAAGTACAATCTGGTTAATCCTTTACGCTGTTATCTATTTATTTTATTCTTACATTTACGTAAAGAAGTACTTTGAACATAAGCATGTTTAGGATTTATGTTTGGAGTAGGTGGCCAGCCATACTCCATGGTATGAACCTTTGTGAAGGTTTGAAGCTGTTTTATTCCTTCTTGGAGGAAGTAAAGCTGCCCAGGGGTTCAATTTGCTACCTATCTTTGAGGTGAAATGATCCGCCCGCAGGACTTGTGAATCCCTCTCTGGGAGGGATAAGAGAGTGTAAAGACCTTGCGTCCAAGGATCGTTTTAACTCAATCGGTGATCAGGATCCGCCAAGTGGCGGATCTACATTGAATGTGGAGATCGTTGGATGCCCCCCTTCTTTTTAAGACTGGAATATTGATATTGCAGCAGTAAACTATAAAAAGAACATAGATGATAAAACCAACAATGTTTATTAATGGGAGAAACACCTTATTACAGCAAATAGGTCTTTATAAATGAGCCTCGTTAAAACCTTTAACAAGAAAAACCACATGGGAAAAAGCTTGCTAAAGGAAAAAGAGTGCTCAAGACCATGAACATACTTCATTTTTTAACAAAGTATTTGCGGAGGTTTTGGAGATTCCACGTGCGTGGCAGTGTATTGCCCTCCATATCTTGTATTTTGAATTTGGCCGGTCCAACCTTGTCTACTATCTGGTATGGGCCTGTCCAGTTGAGCCCCAACTTGCCCTTGCCTTCTCGAGATTGGACTTTGTCAGTTTTGCGAAGCACAAGATCTCCTATCTTTAGATCTACAAGCTTGGCATTTTTATCATGGTAAGCCGCGATCCGCTGTTTGTATGCTGCCATGCGTACATAGGATTGGTTCCTGCGATCCTCAACCTGATCCAAACGCTCCCTTAGTCGTTTGTTGTTGTCCTCTTCACAATAAAAGGCTACCCGATCACTGGGGACTTGTATCTCAACTGGGATCACGGCCTCCACTCCATGGGAAAGGGCGAATGGTGTTTCCCCGGTAGCTGTTCTTGGGGTGGTATGATAAGCCCATAAAACACTTGTAACCTGATCTGTCCACTTCTTGTCATGCTCTCCCAACCTCTTCTTTATCCCCTTAACAATTGTCCGATTGGTAACTTCGGTCATTCCATTGGACTGAGGATAATAAACGGAGGAGAATCTGTTCAGGATGCCCAACCCCTCACAAAAAGCCTTGAATTTGCCACAGTTAAACTGTGTTCCGTTGTCAGTGATGATGGTATGTGGAATGCCATATCTTCCCACGATGTTGTCTTTGACAAACTCCACCATCTGTTCTGCTGTAATAGAGGAAACAGCCTCGGCTTCTACCCATTTGGTGAAATGGTCTACTGCCACTATTACGTACCTCTTTTGCCGGCGAGTTGGGGGAAATGGGCCAACGATGTCTATTCCCCAGAGGGCGAATGGACGTCCCTCGATGATTGGCTTTTGGACATGTTTGATAGTATGTGACTCATTTGCGTGAATCTGACAATTGTGACAAGATTCTACCAAACTCTGGGCATCTAATTCAGCTGTGGGCCAGTAGAAACCTGCTAACCTGGATTTCTTCAAGATCGTGGCGAAAGCTTCATGTGACCCACAAGATCCCTCGTGCAGCTCCTTGAGGATCTGCTGCCCTTCTTCTAGTAGAATGCATTTCAGCCAAGGATGACTAAAGGATTTTCTGTAAAGACCATCATTGATCAAGGAGAAATAGGCTGATCTCCTAACTATCCTCCGTGCCTCTTCCTTGCCTTCAGGTAATGATCCATTCAGCAGATATTGGCGGATGACCGATCTCCAATCACCCTCCACCGTTGTGAGTAGGGACACTTCTTCAGAGGCAAATGCTGGAGCCATTTTTACTTCAAAGGGACAATCCGGGTCCGCCCATTTTTCCTCACAGGAAGCCATTTTGGCCAATTGATCAGCTTCTGTATTGGATTCCCTTGGTATGTGAATCAATTCCCACTTAGTTTCTTTAACTTCAAGGTGATCCAGCAACTTTTTGACTTCTGCTACATATTTGGCCAGAACCTCGTCTTTCACCTCGTAATTCTTGATTACTTGGTTGACCTTTAGTTTTGAATCGCTATATATCACGATCCGCTCTGGGGTGATCTCTTGAAGTAGACGTAATCCCAGTATCAGAGCTTCGTAATCAGCAGCATTATTAGTGGCATGGAAATTTAATTTTGCTGCGTATCGCAATCTTATGTAGTGGGGACCTTTGATCACAACTCCCACACCTGCTCCATCCGCCGATGAAGCTCCATCAGTGTACATCGACCATTCTTCTAACGGAGGCTTGGGATGAGATATCCCTTCGTCAGTGAATTCATTCACGAAGTCCGCCAGGACCTGACTTTTCAAAGATGATCTGCTTTCATATCTTACATCAAATTCGCCCAGGCGAATCGCCCATTCCATCAACCTTCCTGAAGTGTCCGGCTTCTGCAATACCTTTCTCATTGGTATATTGGTTCGAACTATTACAGTATGCGCCTGAAAATATGGCCTAAGGCGAACTGCCGTGGTTACAACAGCCAGTGCCATTTTATCCAGCTTTGAATATCTGGTTTCAGCGTCTTTCAAAACTTTACTCACGTAATAAATTGGGAATTGTTGGCCATCTTCTTCTCGTATCATGACTGTGCATACGGCTTTATCCGTGACCGATACGTACATGTAAAGATCCTCCCCTTTTAAAGGTCGGCTCATCATGGGTGGCTCTGTGAGGAACTGCTTGATTCCTTCAAAGGCATTTTGACAATCCTTATTCCACTCGAATGCTTTTGTTTCTTGATGACTTCGAAAAAAGGCTGACATCTACGAGCTGAGCAAGAGATAAACCTGCCCAAGGCTATGATACGTCCGTTGAGGCGCTGTACTTCTCTGATATTCTGGGGCGCTTGCATTTTTAGGACTGCTTTGACCTTGTCAGGATTTGGGCTGACTCCTTTTTCGCTGATCATGAATCCTAAAAACTTCCCATATGTTGCCCCGAAAGTGCATTTCTCTGGATTCAACTTGATGTTGTGGTGCCGAAGTACGTCCAATACCTCCTTTATATCTTCCGCATGCCTTTCTACAGTTGTGCTTTTAATGATCATATCGTCTACATAGACAGAATACTTACCGCTCTTATTGTCCGCAAATATCTTGTTCATCATCCTCTAATAGGTAGCACCTGCGTTCTTAAGCCCGAAGGGCATGACTTTAAAACAATAAGTAGCTTGATGCGTCACGAACGAGGTCTTAATTCTATCTGAGGGCTCCATGGGGATTTGATGATAGCTTGACTTCACGTCAATAAAGGAGTACATTGCGTGACTGGCAGTTCCATCCACAAGCATGTCTATGCAGGGCAAAGGATAATTATCCTTGGGGCAAGCTTTATTGAGATCTGTAAAGTCAATGCACATGCGGTAAGATCCGCCAGCTTTCTTGAGTAGCACGACGTTCGCCAACCACTGTGTGTAGAGTACCTCCTCAATGGCATCCGCCTTCTGGAGCTTGGCGATCTCTTCCTCTATCACCTTTTGCCTTTCCGGACCATGGTTTCTCCGCTTCTGAGCCACAGGAACTGCATCTTTATCGATGTTGAGCTTATGGGTGATCACATCTGGGCTAATTCCTGGGAGAACTTCGTCTTTCCATGCAAAGACATCTTCAGCTTCACAAAGTACTTTGGTGATTGCATCTCTGATCTTGCCCCGTAGCCCCTTAGCTATTCGTACCTGCTTCTCCTCTGCCATAAAGTACATTTCGGTTTCGCCTAAGGCCATTGTGACACGCTCCTCTTCATCTTCTTCCTTAGATTGAGGGCGAATCATTAAGGATGCCGAATATGTTTCTTGGGCCACCTTTTGACAACCTTTGACCATCACACCTCCCTTGACCGTGGGAATGTAAAGTGTCAAATGGCGAATAGAGATAAGAGCTGCAACTTCGGAGATAAAAGGTTGTCCGAGGATAATGTTATAAGCTAATTGTCCATCCAAGATCGA
Organism: Euphorbia lathyris; assembly: GCF_963576675.1. Classification (NCBI taxonomy): domain Eukaryota; kingdom Viridiplantae; phylum Streptophyta; class Magnoliopsida; order Malpighiales; family Euphorbiaceae; genus Euphorbia; species Euphorbia lathyris. The sequence goes on along the minus strand of NC_088918.1, from coordinate 80,873,221 downwards.
GAACTCCAAATCTCCTCTCCAAACTTGATCATTATCAACAAGCTCACAATCCAAAGTAACTTGGCCTTTCGTCTGAATGGTATGACCTGTCACTCCCAAAATATCAACCACCGTCGGCTCCACCTGGACGGGATCAATCCAGAGTCTGGCGAATGCTCCTCGGGTAATGACATTACATGAACTTCCCGTATCAATCATTACCCTCTTCATTTCCCAACCTTCGACCATCATGGTGACGACCAGTGCATCCGCATGGGGTGGAATCTCAGGACCTGCGTCTGAGAAAGGGCGATTTAATAATGTCCTATCAAGGGCGGTCGTCTTCGCCTTTTTCGATGCTGGCTGGTAACCAGGTCCTCCTGCTATGACATTGATGGTACCCTTTCCTTTCTTCTTTGGGTCCTCCTTGGATCTATCCTCTTCTTTTCCTTCAGTTTGGATGAACCGATCCAATTTACCTCTTTCAATGAGTCGTTCAATTTCTCGAGCTAACTCCCAGCAAGCATCCGTATCATGGCCATTTTTCCTGTGATACTTACAATAATTTTTAGGATTTTTACCTTTATTGGTGTACTCTCCCCCTTTTGGCTCGGGGTATGAAATGCTCCGCTTGTGCTGGCTGTTCTCAATCCACATAAGAACTTCACTTTTAGAGGCATTGAGAGGTGTGAAGGAGGTGACAAACGTTGATTTATTCCGAGAATCCCTTCGTTTGTTCCGAGAAGAAGAATCCTGACGTTTGTCCTTGTCCCGGTCCCGAGGACGAGATTTGCCTCTGTCCTTTTTTGGTGATGATGGCGAACCTCGGCGAATGTCATCCACTTCTATAAAGTATTTACAACGCTCCATTAACTCTGCCATGCTGGTGGGCTTTTTACGAATGAGATCCTCTTGCAAACTTTTACAAGTAGTGTTTCTCACAAAACACTCCACAGCTACGGAGATATCCACATCAACGATTTGTATACACAATTGGTTGAAAGTGTCCACATAGTCTCGGAGGGGTTCATTCGCCTTCTGCTTTAATTCAAAAAGTTTTCCAGATTTCACCACTGCAGGAATACAACCAGCAAATTTAGCACAAAATTCTCTGCTTAATTGATCAAAGCTGTTTATTGATCCTAGAGGTAGAGATTGAAACCACAAATAAGCTGGACCTCCCAGCGTGGTGACAAACATTTTGCAGAGCACGGGTTCGGTGGATCGATTGAGCCTGGCCAAGATTCGATATTTTCGAACATGAGCTTCCGGATTATCTTTGCATGTGTATATTGCAAGATTAGGAATCTTGAAAGCCCTGTCGGTTTCCTCTGCCTCGATCCAGGCTGCAAAAGACGAATCCCTATTGGCGAATGGATTGTGCCTAGCATTTTATTCGTTCATTTGGAGTACTAGGGCCCTCACTCTATCATCAAAATTCTCCGGATCCGCCCTGGGGCGACCCCTTCGTGGCGATCTACTTGGAGAAGAAGAAGAAGAAGAACTTGAATCAGACGATGGATCTGATGGCGAATGTCTTCCTGCATTACCACGTCCGCTCCCTCCTCTTCCTCCACCATCTCCTCCACCACTTCCTCTGCCCGGGGGAGTTGGACCATTTCCTCCTTGCTGGCCTCCAGACGAGGTGCGTCCAACAGTTCCTGAAGATGGATGTGGCGGTGGTCCACCTATATGAGATGTTTTTTCTGGCCTTTTACTTCTTCTACGACCAGTAGATGGAGGTGATCTGCCACGGCGTGGGGATCCTGCTTGCTTATTTTTATCCTTTTTATGCTTTTTACGAATGGGCTCCTTAAATCTGCCAAGAGACGAATTTGTCCGCAGGCGCCTAGGTACATTTGGTCCATCAAGATTAAACCTTGGAATCTCCGATCCGCCAGGAGGGACCGTATCATTCCTTCGACTTCCCTCGCCAGGAAATAACTCCCTGATAACCGGTCGTCCGCCACCCGATGCCATAGTAGTTATCATGGAATCAATGTTGTGAGCTTGAAGGAATGAAGAGCTATGGGCACCTGGTCCCAGACCAAAGTTTAATGGTGGCAAAGATGAGACAGCTGACGTAGATACCGTACTCCAACGAGGAGGAAGAGTCATGAATGCCCGGAGGCGGTTCCCAATTTCAAGCCCATATCGTGCCTCGATATCCCGAGCACACATATCGATGAAAGAAGCAGTGGGCATGTTTCCATCGATATTTGTTACAGGAGCAGTTGTGTTAGTGCGATCAGCACTAGATGGTGTAATTATCGGCGATTCAATCCCAGAGGAGGGATTTTGTCCTCCATCGGTCATGATGTTTCAGTGTGAACGAAAAACCCTTTATTTGATCAAGGATTCCACCTTCACCGCACCAACTGATAACAAGGGAGAAACTTGTGATCGGAGCTCGTCCCTGTGGGGGGCGTCGTTGGGTTCGACGGGGGAAACTCCGATGCCAAAGTCAGTAGAGAATATGAAGAATAAACTGTATTAACAAAGCATAGAGAATATAGAAAAGTCTGACCACCTTGATAGCCTAGAATGGTACGCTATATATAGTTGAGAAGTTCGTAACCTCTAGGTAACTAGAAAGTCCTCATTAATGCTCATTTAATGGCAGTTACAAGTTACTCTTAACCTGGCGGGTAAGACAGTTAATGATCCATTTAATGATCCTTTATGGCCGAGCCGGTGGCCAGCCGTTACCAAGGTGAATGGAGAGATTCGCCTTAGAGATCCGCCAGCGGATCTCCTAGAGCTAGTCCAGGGAGATCCGCCAGCTGACTTCCTTTGCTACGTGGCATACTTAAAGGCAGGTATCTCTTTTGCTGTTTCTTCTCATCCTACTCCTCCTCCTCCTCTTGCTGCTGTTGGTCTCCGTTTCACTGATTATCCATTCTTTGTTACATGTTCGTTGTTTCCTTTCCTTTCCTTTCCTTTCCTCTTCATTTTTGTTTCTGCTCTTCTCTTTCTTTGCTTTTTTTTTGAGTTGGGAATGGATCTTGACCTAGATCTCTGTTTGACAAAATGCCCCAACCAATCCTTAGTCAAATTTCTAGTAAGTTCGTTCTAATTTCACCCTCTCTTTTTGTACTTGTTTCCAGATTTTCAGAAATGAGGAGAACTCATGAATGATTCTGATATAGTTTGTTTTGGGGGATTGATTTCGAGATCTAGGTTGAATCACATCACTTCATGTTTTGGGGGATAACAACAACATCGAAGAAGCAGAGTCATCTCTTTGTGAAAGTGGTTACCTCAACTATGAAGTCAGTACTTTTTGCTTCTCTCTCTCTTTCTTTCATGTTTTCTAGTATACTCACATTGCTTGAATAAATTTGAGCAGTGGCTTATGTATTATTTCCTGATCGACATCTTGGTTATTTAGCTGTAACTATTTGGTTGAGTTTAGATGATGAAAATGCTTTGATGAATCATTTTAACATTGTACATTGTAACATTGTACATTGGTTGAATTTAGCTTATTCTGCTAGTCTATTAGCTTAGCACTCCCTACAAATGTATCAAATTTTGATTTTGGCAAATTGATGATCAGAATATTAAATTGGCTGAACTTTTTGCTCCATATATATTTATAAAAAGAGCATATATCCACATAAGTTTTGTGAGCATATTATGCATTAGATTTTTATTAAATTAACAGGCAGTCGAACATTCATGTAGTGAAAAAAGAAGACATGGTACCATTTGCTTCGAATTATGGATTCAGCATATTTCTACAAGGAACTTTATCTTTGAATGTAAAAGTAGATTTAGTACAAAATTTGAAGCAGTTCGGCTTGCTCCATGTTTACAGATTTATGATAAAAAGATTACTAAATATGCTTAATTCTCTGTTTGGACAAAGGGAAGAGATTGCTAAATATAGAACAATCAATAATATATTCAGCCATATGCAGCATGGACAGGTGAAAGGATCATTTAGATGATGAAAAGTAGTGATAACAGTGTCCGGTTGCTCAAGTTTTGAAGGATATATAATATACTTAAGCACTGCATGAAATTCATCTCTTTCAAAATTTTAGTATCATGTAAATACTTATTTTACTGCTACTTGTAAGATTTCAATACCTCATTTTAATTGTGTTCTGTGAGGTTGTTATCATGTCATAATTGGTAGTTTGGTTATCTGTATGCCTTCTTCACATGTCACAGCGTTTTTAGCATCATATTTTATAGGAAGCAAGAGCATTATTGGGAAGGCTCGAGTATCAAAAAGGAAATGTAGAAGCAGCACTTCATGTTCTGAAATGTAGAAGATCTAGTAACTTCATATTGGGAAAGATTGAGTTCAAGGACTCATGAAAGACGCAAATCTAGCTACTGAGCCGATAGGGCAAAATCTAATGAAGTTAATAAGCAATTTGTGTTTCTCTGTGTTTGTTTTCACAGTTTTGATATTCACAGTTATTGTTATCACTTATCAACCTCCAGATCCATGGCTAGAATCAACTCCTGCACTTACTAAACTCTTTACTCAAAGTGAAAATGCTACTTTTAAAAATGATAATTCGATTCTCAAAACTGGTGAGGATTTGCAATCCGTTTTTCCACCTGTAGTTCCTCCTGCTTTAGCGGTTGAACCAATCACTGAACAAATTGAGAATTGCTCAGACCCTAGGGTTTTGATTACAGTTGAGAAGTTTAATTTGAAATGGTTTAAGTCAATTGCGTTTTTATGTGTTTTTTTTTTGTTATTAGTGGCGAGTTGGGTAATTATTTATTTATTTTATTATGCAGCAAATAGTGATCATAGGAAATGAATTAATTATAATTGTAGGTACCTAGCAGCAAAAAGTGAAGCTGATCACTACATGAAAGAACTGAAATGGGAACAACAAGATATCATCACTCCTCCTGATACAGGTTAATGATTAATTAAAGTTTGATAGTGTTGCAGAGGCGGGTGAATGTGGAAAAATACTAGGTGAATATGGAGCAGTAATTAAAGCCCTGAGAAGAAATCTAGAGCAATGTATGATCTTATATTCCTTTTCTTTCTTCCTTATTAATGTGGACAATTTATTAATGTGAAACTGTTTTAACTCATCCGATAGTTGCAGGTTGTGTCTCTTGGTAGCTTTTTTTTTTTGCCTCTGAATATGCTCTAACTCATACTTTACTCTAGAAATAGATAAGCCAATTATTTTAGTGTGGAAATAGTTATGTTTCTCGAAAATTAGCGTTTATCTAATTTTGTACTGCAGTCTTGTAACTATATGCATTATTATTCATGTTGTGTTTGGTTTTCTGTAATGACTGATTGCCATGTGTTGGATTAATTTCAAAATTGTTTACAGGAAACAATAGATTCGATGGTGAACACCAAGTTTTGGTATTCGGAAATAGGCAGCTGTGCAGAAGGAAGGACTAAAAGTGGTAAAGAAAGCAAGAGATGGTGGCTTCCACGGCCACAAGATCAAATACTAAATGTTGATGTGCAGTCTGCATTGTACATATAACTTCACTTTTGTTGAGTATATTAGACGGGTAGTTGTATAGTTGAGATGCAAGAGATGATATAAAAAAATTTTGTATATAAATGTGAGGTTTGGTCTCAGATGCTACTTTATTTTCAACTTATATGTATGTTTGTATGTTATTAGCTTTTAGAAGTAGAACACATTCTGTACGGAATTTGTGAGCATTAAAAATAATTATGTAGCTCCCCTTCAATCCAATAATAATAATAATAATAATAATAATAATAATACAACAATCCATTAATTGGGGAGCTTGTGTCGCGCACTCTTGTAGCGCGTCACAAGAATTATTATCTGTTGTATCGCACACTCTAGAAGTGCGTCACAAGAGTTATCGCTCTATTATATCGCGTGCATGACGTGCGACACAACAGATAAGTATCTTGTGTCGCTCTCAGGAGCGACACAAAGTTTTTGTGTCGCACCCCTGTTGTGTCGCACAAAAGTGCGACACAACAACCTGAAAAAGTGCGACACAAGTAAGCATTTCTGTACTAGTGGGTGTTACCTCATTGTTGTGTACCTCCTGGTCAGTTTCATCAGAGAGGTCAGCTTGCTCAGATTGAGAGTGATCAGCATCATCGGCCATGAAGCATATGTTTGCCGTTTCATTTGTATCAGCTTCGGATGATGTTCACTCATCACTGTCACTCCATGTTGCTACCATTGCTTTCTTATTTCCCTTCTTATCTCTTTTGAGGTTTGGGCAGCTTGACTTGATGTGCCCAGTTTGGTGGCACTCAAAACATGTGACAGACTTGGAGCTGTCCTTCTTGTATTTGTCACTGGACTCAGCTTTGTATCTGTCATTTTTTCTGAATGGCCTTCTGCTGTTCTTTTCATTCTTCCTAAACAGCTTCTTCATTTTTCGTGTAAACATGGCCATCTCCTCATCGTCTGATGAGTCAGCTTCAGTCGAGTCAGCTTTCATGACAAGTGATTTTTGTTTCTTGTCTTCTGACTTTTTTTTCTCTTTAGCTTCAAAGTTTTGCATTGAGATCTCATGAGTCAGCAGAGATCCGATCAGCTCGTCATACTTGTATGTGGTCAGGTCCTGAGCTTCTTCTACAGCAGTTTTCTTAGCTTGCCAGCTCTTTGGTAAGCTTCTCAAGATTTTCTTCACTTGTTCTTCTTCGGTGAAGTTCTTGCCGAGTCTTTTTAGCTCATTTATAATATTAGTGAATCTAGCATTCATGCTGGAGATGTCCTCATTGTCGTTCATTTCGAACAGCTCATACAATCTCATGTGTTGATTCACCTTTGACTCTTTGACTTTGCTTGTGCCTTCGTAGGTCACCTCGAGCTTCTTCCAAATTTCCTGTGCTGACTCACAACCTGATATTTTATTGTATTCTGCAGCATCTAGAGCACAGTGAAGCATATTGATAGCCGAAGCATTATTTTGCAATTTTTTAAGGTCATCTTCTGACCACTCAGTTTCACTCTTAACAACTTTTACATTGTCAACAGTTTTGTATGGCACATATGGGCCTTGAACAATTGCAAGCCACACACTCATGTTTGTGGCTTGAATAAAGTTCTTCATCCTATTCTTCTAGAATGTATAGTTGGATCCAAAGAATAGGGGAGGCCGACTAATAGATAACCCCTCAGGGAGTATCTGTGTTGTTTGGTTCCCTGGAAGGAAACGAGTGCTGTTCTCAGCCATTTATGGGGATCCGCTCAAGATAGTTATATCTTAGAGTAGTGAGCTTAGGCTCTGATACCACTTGTTGGTCCCGTGTGATTAGTTCCAAGGGGGGGGGGGGGGGGGGTTAGGAACTAATATAACTTTTTCGTTAATTTATCTTGCTGACTTAATTATTTTGATGAGTTGATTATCTAACCTTTGGTCAGCTTGGCCGAACTAAGCGTAAGACAGCTTTAGTCAGATGCTGACTAAGACTGTTTTACTTGAGAGTTGGGAATTGACACTAGTGTGGTCAGTTTCCAACTCAACACTCCAATTTACTCAGTACCAGCTTCTTACAGTTTATATGCTGAGTAAATATAACAATCAACACAAGCACATATATATATATTTTTGAGAGAGTTTAGAAGTTACTCAGTATCACTTATCCTGGTTCGGCCTCTCTGCCTACGTCCAGTCCCCAGAGTCCTCCGGGCTTTTAGAATCCAATACTGAGCTCTTTAAGGGTAGAGCACAAACCGATTACAGGCAGTTGAATATGCAAGAGTATCGTCCTCTATTCTTCTACTCAACTCCTACTAAGCACCACAACCAGGTACTTAGATTTCTCTACCACTGAGTGTTTACAACCAAGCACTCAGCACACCACTCTCAATATCACGATTGATACAATTTGTTCTTTTTCAAATGAAGAACACTTTAGATGATTACAAATAATCAATCTAGCATTTACACAGGAATAGAAAATGGGTGTAAGATCTCTTTCTTGTTTTTGAGTGCTTTGAACTTGTATTTTTCTCTCTTGTATTTTTCTTGTTGTAATTCAGCAATGATCCAAGGATTTTGATTGTCCTTATATAGACGAAAATCTGGAGGTGGATCATTTGAAATGATTTAGCCGTTAAGTCCAAAACGGCTCTTTTGGGAGACAACTTCTGGTCAGCTTCAGGTGTCAGGCCAATCCTGTCTTGTGATTTCTTCAGACGTCAGATTTGTCTTCTTACTGCAGATGTTGTCTACTTGTGACAGTTTGTCTTTTAGCTAAATTCAGTTGTCCCATGTTTCTCGAAATTGACTTTTGCATAATCCCGAGATTTCTATTATTGGTGCAGACAGTTGTTGGATTTGTCTTTTAGCTAACGGAACACTTGTGAGTTACTAAGCTTGACTCCGATGATTTATTGTCGGCCAGTTTTCATACTGAGTTCTACTCACTCAGCTTCATTTTGATAGAACCTGTCATTGTTTGCTTGCCAAACTTTCTGCTGAGTCTTCTTTCACTCAGCTTTCCTAGGTCAGCTTCATTCCGCAAGACTTTGTTATGGAAGCAGAGTTCTCTTCTTTGATGCTGAGTTCCAATCTTCACTTAGCTTCTTTGACCCGCTTCATTCTTCAGCTGTTGTTCAAAGGATGACTTTATCTTTTCTTATGCCGAGTTGCCCTTCACTCAGCTTGTGTTCTCATGCTGACTTGATCTTGTCTTATTCTTTATTTCTTTTTGCATTTATATTTATACTCAATATTGAACAAACGGATTAGTACAATTAAATCGAAGCACTTAAATTTAATTTGTCTCTTTAATCATGGATTAAACTTAAATGATTTTGTCAAATTAAAATCTTGTGGAAAAGTGTTTCAACAATTTTTACTACCAATAGTTATAAAAAAATTCTTTTTTTTATCCCTTTCAATCCCTAATGTAAATAACTTTCTAATTTATTCACTTTAGTCCATGATTAGGATTTTTCTGATTTATTCACTTTAGTCCCTGATTAGGATCTTTCTATTTTATTCACTTTAGTCCCTGCTTTTAGGAACTTTCATTCTATTCATTTTGGTCCCTGATTTAATACTTTTTGATATTCACTTTGATCCATGTAAGTATATTTCTATTATTGACATGTTTAAATCAATTAATCTTAGGTGAATTATTTTTTAGCATTATTTTCCACAAGTTAGTATTTTATTTAACTATTAGAAGTTACTAATGTGTGTTTTGTGGAGTTTCGAGGCAAACAGAGATGAAAAAGAATGAGAAATAAATCGAGTAAAGTAGCAGGTCCTTCTGACAGACATTCTGTCTGGGAATTCCGTCAGAAAACGGAAATAGACCATTCCAAGCCTTCTGTTACGAATCTGTGACAAAACCCTTCCGTCAGAAATGCAGAAACTCTCCTTTTCTCACTATTCTCTTAATTATTTGCTTCTAACCCGGATTTTGCAGGTTTTATTAAATAATTAGATATGATTAAAGACCCGGGGATGCCCGGATGTATTTGTAATTTAATTAATTAATTTGTACCCATTTTGTATAATTGTTTGACTTGATTTGAGGGTTTTCATTTATTCGTGCTATTTTTCATACAAAACAAGCTTTTCTTAAAAGAATTTTAAACCTAAAGGAATAGTGTGATTAGCCTGGTAAGACTCGGAATGTTAAGTAGGAGGCCGGTGGGTTCACCGAGCGTTTTGGGGGTGCCAAATATCTTCTTCCGAGAGGATATTAGCCTTCCCCAAAGTGTACCAAATTTCCCGAACCCGCTTGCTTCCCGCAAGGAATCTCGGTAACATTTTCCCAAACCTTGTTTGGGTGGCAACTCTCATTCTCCGGTGCCGACCCTGTCGAAAATGCATCGTGATCTCAATTGGGCCTCGAGCCCAAAACAGTCGTGTCGTCAACGGTTCTCCCCATCGCTTGCATGAGGCGCTGAATCTACAACAGTCCTTTAGGCAATGGTACCTTCGTTTTCACAATCAAATGATTTCGAATGGCTTCAAGATGCTTGAAGAGGACCATTGTGTCTACACGAAACGGTCGGGTAGAAATTTTGTCATTTTATCTCTGTATGTAGATGACATACTGATAGCAGGAAATGACATAGAATTTATAAACCAAATCAAAGCTTGGCTAAACTCAAGTTTTGAAATGAAAGATATGGGCGAAGTCGCATACGTACTTGGGGTTAAGATTTCAAGGATCGATCAAAGAAACTATTAGCACTGCCTAAAGAGACTTATGTTAAGAAAGTCATTGATCGTTTTGGTATGCGTGGAAGTAGGCCTGTAGATAGCCCGATGACTAAGGACATCACCCTAAGTACCAAAATGTGTCCAAAGAATCCAAACGAAAAGAAAAGGATGGAAAAAGTTCCATATGCAAGTGTCGTAGGTAGTCTAATGTACGCCATGTTGTGTACAAGACCTGATATTTGTCATGCCGTTGGGATGGTGAGTAGATACTAGTCCAACCCAGGACTAGCACATTGGGCAGCTGTGAAGAGGATACTGAGGTACCTCAAAGGAACATCAGATTATTCTCTATGCTATCAAGGTAAAGACCTAAATCTAAGAGGATACACAGATGCTGATTGGGCAGGAAACTTGGACGAAAGAAAGTCGACATCAGGCTATGTGTTCTTGCTAGGAAATGGCACGATTTCCTGGAGTAGCAAGAAACAAACTTGTGTAGCCCTGTCCACCATGGAAGCTGAATACGTATCGTATTCATCAGCAGTTCAAGAGGCTGTTTGGCTGAATCAGTTCCTAAACAACTTGAATGTAACCAATTGTCAAACCCAAGTCATAGTTAATAGTGACATTCAATCTTCTATAGCTTTCGCTAAGGACCAGAGGTTCCACAGCAAATCAAAGCACATAGAGATTAAGTATCATTTTGTCAGGGACTTAATTGCACGCAAAGAAGTTAATGTGAAGTATATATCTACTCATGACATGGTGGCAGATCCCCTCACCAAACCAGTCAAGAGAGATGTTTATGTTAAACATGTTAGATCCCAAGGATTGTTTAGGATCTAAGTATACTTCTCATTCTTCATTGTTTTATTTGTAAGACATGAATTATTAATAAAGGTTTTATGAATTTTCATCAATACACGAGTGCGAGTATTTAATTGTAAATATTTGCTGTTATGAACTCAAAATGCATGTTTAGATAGAATGTAGCTCACTCACATGAGCAGTTTCCCCCATTTCGTCAATGTGATGATAAATGAATGATGAGGCTGTCTTTGAGCAATTTCGAGAGCTTGTTCAATGATAGAAGCCGTCTTGCTATAGACATGGAAAAGTGTTTCCATTACGGTGCAAGATAACATGTGTTACAAATACATGAAAAAGATTAATAAGTAATCTAAAAGGGCAAGTTTGCGATAACTTATAGCCTTCTGTCATAGCCAGAAGTGATCATCATAAGTGATGAACTAAAGTTAGATGTTCAGGCACATCTAGACCTATGCTTCTGTATGGTGTTAATAACATGCTCTTCTTTAGAAAAGAATTGAACACCATAACACATGACCCATACCATGTGTGCTTTAGCGCCCACGAGATGGAAAAGTAGATTGATCTCGCCTTTTCACTCACGTCATGAAGATGCGCTTCTTGACTATTGTTTATCCTTATAGACCCTAGACTTATTCTAAAAAGTTTAGTCTGATGTAGCTACCTTGGAAAGGGTTACCTCAAGGTTGATGAGATAATACCAACCAAAGAGACCCTGACTGGATAAGCGAATCAAATTATAATGGACAGAATAATGTTAAGAGGGAAAGACATCCATTTGAATCATATCTAAGTGTTTCTATACTTCACCGTCCGGACACTTATGCATATGTGCATATTTGTGGAAAATAGATGTACTGTAGAGATCCGAAGACTACAGTGGATATGATATGGAGTCTAGGATAAAAGCATACACCACCGACGATCCATGTTCAAATCTAAGATCTATATATCTCTAACGAGTACATAGTTCCAAGTTTGCTACATGAAAATCGAGCAGCTATATGTTCTAACGAGTATATAGCACTAGAGCTCTCGATAGTATGCCGGTCACACGAACTATTTGCAAGAGTATGATAGAGACCGAGATTGAGAAAGTTTGGAATAAGTTCCATTGTGTGCGAGTGGGAGATGTTAGAATTAATTGGATATGGATCCAATTAGGCCCGCCCGAAATGGAACGGGCCCAAACCCAATAAGAATTAGGGTTATGTGATCTATTTATTCAGTATAAATAGAAACCCTAATCTATCATAATTCAAAGAGAATTAGAAGAGAGTCAGAAATTAGGTTTTGAGATACAGGATCTCCAGAGAATTTTTTCTCTCCTCTTTTTCCCTAAGCCGTCGCCCCTCTCTTTATTTTTGGGATTCGTCGTCGCTTTAGTTCGTGAACCAATTGTCTTCCTCTCCCAATTCTATTTGCGTGGTTGAAGGCTTGACCGATGATACTAGATCAGGTGATTGATCTGAAATCCTTCCGCTGCAAATCAAGAACGGGATCTGCGCTACAAGAGGTAACCCGTAAACCCGTTTACTTATTCGGATAAATATATATGTTGTGAATATATGTTTATCCCGACATAGAGTTTAGCCTTTTAATAAGGCAAATCACACTGTCCTAGATGGACATGTATGGGTTGGATCGGTTCAGACTCGGACCTGATATGTAATTAGGTTATCCAAACCCAATTGAATTCGTACTAACTACGCATTATACTCGAGCCAGGTCGGACCAAATTAAGGGAACTGATTTTCAAATCCAATCCAGCCTGCCCAACTAATTTATTTTACATTAAAAAAATAAAAAATTTATGTTATGATTAGTTTTATAAAATAACAATCATCAATTTATTACCTATACACGTTTTTATATTCTTTTATAATCTTTTATGAAATACGAATTCAAATAGAATCTCATGTACTATTACCTATACACGTTTTTATATTCTTTTATAATCTTTTATGAAATACTAAAAGTACATGAGATTCTATTTGGCTTAATACATCAGATGTCTTAAACTTGTCCAAAAAGTTGACTAGCCACCTGAATTTATATGGTGTCTCGTTAATTCCTAAACTTATTTAAATTGTCATGATTAAATCCTTAAATCTCTAAAAATGTACTAAACAGAAAGTTAATTTTACTTTAAAGATTTAGAATAACGAATTATGTCTTTATTTTTTAAGTTTTGAACATTTTTATAAATTTAGACAAATTGCAACTTATATCACTTTAAACAAGTTTATGGGGCAAATGGATCATTGTGAGTAAGTTGAGGGGGCAGCAGGTCACTTTAAACAAGTTCAGATGACTAATAGGTTATTTTAAGTAAGTTAAGAGGGCTAATAGAACACCATGTAAATTCAGGAGGGCAATCAATCTTTTTGTACAAGTTTAGGAGGTTTTGATGTATTAAGGGCCCGTTTGTTTTATCTATTGTTTGCTGTTGCAATTTGCTGTTTGCTGTTGCAATTTGCTGTTTGCTGTTACGGTTTGCTGTTGAAAAAAGCTGCTTTTCTAAAAAGCAGAGATTTTATGCTTTTGTAAAAGGCTGTTTTTCAGGCGTAAAAAGCAAACATGAGGTTACAAACCAAACACCTAATGTTGCTTTTCAGATTTAAAAGGCAAACAGGAGGTCACTAACCAAACACTTAAAACTCTCATTTTTGAAATGAAAAGGCAAACATGAGTATGAAAATGAGCAAACAAACGCCCCCTAAGTCATTCTATTTTGTAGTTTAAAAGAAAATGCATGTGTTGTACATGGTATATCATATATATTATATTTTACTGAGTATATACTCTGTAACAAATTGAATATATCAAACATTAATTAGTTTTCAACAAAAAAAAACATAATATGTAATATACGAACGGGGCAAGCTTAGAACTTTTAGGCGAATCCCAAGCCCAACCAATTCGATGTACGTGTTTGAATGGGCCTAGACTGTACCGGACCAAATATAAAATAGGGCTATTTACATAAAATTCACAAATAGTGAAATAAATACAAATCAGTCTTATTTAAAAAAATTATCCACTATTTATCAAATATGATTGAATTTATTACTTGAAATGTCAAGTGATCCCTGATTATTAGGAAACGTAATAGAAGGAATTGCCATAGTAACTGTCAAATTGAAAGGAATTATTCTTCATTGATATAATTTAAATAACTACCTGACTTAAGTCTAAATAATTTTAGAAATTTGAATTTCTGTGTAAATTCCCCTATAAAATATACATATTCAAGCACAACCTGTAATGGACGGGCTGGCGAACCGGTGAGCTTGAACAAGTCTAGTCCCAGATTTTCCTTGGAAAGTTTTTATGTAAAAATATTGTTTTTATTTTGTCTTTTACTGTTATTTTTAGGGAAAATGTGCAAAAATACCCCTAATGTTTACAGACATGAACAACTTTACCTATAATGTCTAAAATAGTGTAATTTTACCCCCTAACGTTGGCAGTCAAGAGTAATTTTACCCCTAACATTGACAAGTTGTGTCAATTTGAGAAATAATTCATCAAACTGTCTTATCGGTCATGAATATTGTCATCTATACTTCACGTGTACGTTATTTATCACTCATTAATTAATCACAAATAACAAACATATGATTAAAAAAATATATTATGTTTGTACGAGTTGGACAAAAAAATCATACATTTCACCGAATTTATAAATATTAATCTTCAATTCTATTATTAAATCATAAAAAATATAAAATATTTTTTAGAACCAACATATATATAATTTGTACATAATAAAGAATAAAATATAGGGTAAATTTCAAATAAAATCTCTGTGGTTTCACTAATTTTCAGATAAAGGACTGTGGTTTACTTTTTGTCAAAACGAGGATTGAGGTTTCGCACTTGGATTAATGCTATTAAAACCATCTTTAACGACCTAAAAATGAAAATTTTCAAGAATTAGAGTTGTTCAATGTCATATTTTTTATGGAACTACATTTTCGATTTTCAAAAATCATCTTTTTTGGAACTTTCTCTCTCTAAACATTAACTTTCTCTCTCTTTACCAAACATCATCTAAATAATTTTAAAATAAAAAGGTTGAAGAATTAAAGTTGCTTAGAATATTAGTAGTTCTTAAAATATGTCATTTTTGAAGTCGTCAAGGGTGATTTTAATAATATCAATCGAAAAAGTCCTTATTTTGCTAAAGTTGAAAACCTCAATCTTCGTTTTGACAAAAAGTAAACCACAGTCCTTTATCTGAAAATTATTGAAACCACAGGGATTTTATTTGAAATTTACCCTAAAATATATGTGTTTTATAATAATGTTTGAATTTGACCAAACTTACCAACGCTAAAGGTAAAATTGTTCTTTACTGTCCATATTATGGGTAAAGTTACACCATTTTAAACGTTAGAATAAAATTATTACTGATTGTAAATGTTATGAGTATTTTTACACCTTATTTATTTTTCTTTCATATTTGTTTTTTTTATTATATACAAAATTGTTTTATGTGAACAAAACTGTCATCCCATCTATAATTGATTGGTTGGTATCATTGTTGTTTTTGTGCAGAGAAAAAACAAATGGCAACCCATTATTTAGAGATGGAGCACCACTAGATGATTGAAAATTGCAATCTGCCTTCATAAACTATTTATATAAGGGATAAGGTACCAAAATAGGTCTAAGATTTTTGGGGAAGTACCAATGTAGGTTCAACGTTCAAAATAGTACCAATATAAGCTTAACGTTTACAACATAATATAAATTTAGGCTTAACGTTTACAATATAGCATCAATTTAGGCCTCACGTACAAAATAGCACCAATATAGGCTTAACGTTTACAAAATAATACGAATTTAAGCTTAACGTTTACAAAATATATCAAATTTAAGCTAAACGTCACAATTAAATTAATCATATTATATTCTTTTCCTATTAACTTTATGTTATCTTTTTGTTTAGTTCTATTTTCTTATTTATTATAATAAATTAATTAGTATTCTTGTCCATTAAAATCTTATATTTGTTTTTCATCAACCATTCCATGACTCCTAAATTCCATGGCTCGTGTAATATATGCAAACTAAAAGTAATTGAATATCCACAATATTTCGAACACTAACATGTATCAATATTATTTTAATTAGTGTTCGAAATATTGTGGATATTCAATTACTTTTAATTTGCATATATTAAATGAGCAATGAAATTTAGTAGTCATAGAATCATTGATGAAAAACAAATATAAAATCTTAATGGGCAAGAATACTAATTAATTGTATTATAATAAATAGGAATATAGAATTAAATAAAAAGATAACATATAAAGTTAATAGGGAAAAAATATAATATGATTAATTTAATTATGACGTTTAGCTTAAATTGTATATATTTTGTAAACGTTAAGCTTAAATTCGTATTATTTTGTAAACGTTAAGTCTATATTAGTGCTATTTTGTACGTGAGGCCTAAATTGATACTATATTGTAAACGTTAAGCCTAAATTGATATTATATTGATGTAGATTAAATCGATCTGAGAGTTTTAATCGTAAACTCACAAAGATTACGAACTTCTCTAGCTAAACTAGAAGGTTGAATAAACCCAAAAGGATGATATCCTTGCTCCAATGGAGGCTTCAAATTCAATATTCATCAAAGTTAGCAAACATTACAAAATAAGGAGAATATATACTCCTCCCAATTAAAGACAAAAGACTAAAGGCCACCAACAACTAAGGAACCATATGGGTAAGGTAGGTATTACATAAAGATAGATAATAGGGTAATTAGGGTAAATGGCAAAGTGGTAAATGGTTGAGTGGTAAAACAGTAAATAGAAGGTGACAGATATTGTCCCTAACAAGAAGAACTTGGGGAGGAAGTATTCCTCAACCCAGGTATGCCCCTAAGGTTACCAACAACTAAGGAACCATAGGGATAAGGTAGGTATTACATAAAGATAGATAATAGGGTAATTAGGGTAAATGTCAAAGTGGTAAATGGTTGAGTGTCAAAACAGTAAATAGAAGGTGGCATATATTGTCCCTAACAAGAAGAACTTGGGGAGAAAGTATTCCTCAACCGAGGTACGCCCCGCGTGGTTGTGTCTCTGGCCTTGGTGGCTCTTGTTGGGCATTCATACGCGTGGCGTCCCTGGCAGTACACCCCGCGTACTTTACCTCCTGGGCGGAACTCTCCTTGAAATCCTGTTCGACGCTCCGCGCATTGAAGGGTACGCCCCACGTACATTAC
Source organism: Euphorbia lathyris (assembly GCF_963576675.1). Lineage (NCBI taxonomy): Eukaryota > Viridiplantae > Streptophyta > Magnoliopsida > Malpighiales > Euphorbiaceae > Euphorbia > Euphorbia lathyris. Next base: position 80,856,034 of record NC_088918.1, on the reverse strand, counting down.
CCGCTGAGTTGTTTTCCTGATATCGGACTCTTCACACCCCGCGCCTCGTTACGTGCACCCCGCGTATTCGGCTTCTCGCGCTTGATCTTGTCTCCCTCGGTCAATTCTCTCCGAGTCTCATCTTTAGGTTCCGGGTCCGCCTTCGAAGGACGGATGCCCTCATCATACTCTAATTCTTTTAAAGAGTTGGACCTCAACTCAATGATAGAACAAGGATGACTCACTCCCAAGGTTGTTGTTCTGCTTACCCCATTAGCAATACTCTTCTCTTGGCTCGGGTTATCTGTTACTAGCAATCCGACGGTCTGCCCAACGCTTGTATCTTCTAGCGGCGTTGGTTCTTGGCTAGGGCACACAATCAAGGCGTCTTTCTTTTCTCCCTTAGTAGGACCCGTCAACGGCGTGAGAATGTACTTGGCCCCATCTTTGAATATGGTGTACGTGTTGTCCCTCCCCGCATGTGAGGCATCACGGTCGAATTGCCAAGGCCTCCCAAGGAGCAAGTGATACACATCCATCTCAACCACATCACATATAACTTCATCGTGATAGGCCCCAATAGAGATAGGAACCTTGCACCGGTGAATGACATTAAGTTTCTCCCCCTCTTTAATCCAACCCACTCGATACGGATTCGGATGTGGCTCGGGCACTAAGCCGAATTTGCTCAAAGCGGCCTTGCTAAGGATGTTCTCTTGACTTCCGCCATCAACAATCAACTCACATTTCAATCCGTGGATTAGACCTCTAGTCCTAAATAATTGGTGCCTCGGGTCATGTTCTTGTTCCACCGTCATAAGAACTCTCTTCACTACATGGACTCCCCGATCATCTCCAGATGATCTGCTATCCACGGGCTCACAATACACCCCCTCGTTCCCTCCATACTCATCATCCTCGTACCTCTCAACCATATTAGCGCTCCTCCTCTTTGGACATTCATTCGAGCGGTGGCCCGATTCGTTGCATCGTAAGCACTTAAACGGAGCCGGTTTGGTGTACGGGTTGTTTCCCTTAGGAGGTGCCGCTGCTCTAAAGGGTCTCACGTCTCCACTAGGTGATTTCCCCTCATTTAAGACGTTAGTTCCACTTGAGCTAGCACCACCTTTGTCCCTGTCCACCTCTTTGGACCCTTCTCCCCCTTCACATGCTTCCTCAATCCTCAGCCTCCGGTATCCATCACGTGCTCTAACATTCAATTGGGACTTGGCCTTCAAAGCTAGATTCCTTGCGTCTTGAATCCGGATTACCATTTGTGTCCCAATTCTATCTTGAATATTATACCGTAGCCCCTCTAGATACCTTGAAGTCTTTTGGCTTTTGGTTTCCAACAAGTTAGCCCTTGCCGAAAGCCTTAAGAACTCTGAAGTATACTCGTGCACGCTCCTAGGTCCTTGTGAGCAATTCCGATAGGAGCTGTAGATATACTGCTCGTAGTCGGGCGGCAAAAACCGTTCTCTCATCATCGACTTCATCCTCCTCCAAGACCTAATCGGCTCCCTTCCTCCCCTTCTTCTCTCTTCCTTCACATTATCCCACCATACTGATGCTCCCCTTTCAATCTATAGGCCACTAACCGAACTCTTCTATCCTCCGGTATGCCCGCATAGTCGAAGAACCTCTCCACCTCAAGCAACCAATCAAGGAACCCCTCAATATCAAGTTCCCCTCCAAATGAAGGTAGATCAACTTTCAATTTAAAAGCATCGTCTCCATACCCAACCCTTCCATTCGTTCCGTCCCTATATCCGCCCATATCTATGGCATCACCCTCATACGGATCATTCATCCCATAATTTCCCCTTCCGTGACCACCTACATCATCATCATTCAAAATATCCACATTCCCGGCACGCACATGCACGGGACCAACAACATCATTCACATGCATATAATTCATATGCATATCATTCAAAGCATCATCATCCATTCTAATCCCTATATTTCTAGCAATCTTAGGCATCTCAAAATCGTCAAATAGATCTCCATCGCTATCACTATCAACATTCCTAATGTTCACGGGATTAGTTCATCTTACCTCCTGAACTCGTGGGTCCATGGTTTGGGGTGCATACGCCCTCCTTGGTGGTGGTGGCGGTTGTCGGTCATGTAGAGGTCGGGCTTGCTCTTCTTGCCGTCGGTGAGGTCTTCCGGTTAGAAGAGCTTGAGTATTATGGGTTGCGATCTTTAGCTCTTCAAGGGCGAGAAGAATATCTCGGGTACTCGTGTCGTGCTTCTCCTCTAACGTTCTTAGGGACTCCGTTAGATGTTTCACGTTGCCTTCTAGCACATCAACTCGTTGCTCCATGGATCCGATGGTCTCGTTTGTGATACGTGGTTGAACCATTTCCGAGAAGAAGTCTCCGGGAAGGAAAACGACTCGGCTCTGATACCAACTAATGTAGATTAAATCGATCTGAGAGTTTTAATCGTAAACTTACAAAAATTACAAACTTCTCTAGCTAAGCTAGAAGGTTGAATAAACCCAAAAGGATGATATCCTTGCTTCAATGGAGGCTTCAAATTCAATATTCATCAAAGTTAGCAAACATTACAAAATAAGGAGAATATATACTCCTCCCAATTAAAGAAAAAAGACTAAAGGCCCCCCTTAGGGTTACCTGTTGGAAATAGGGCTAAGGTATAGCAGCGGAAATATAAAAATTTTAGCCTACTTCCTTTTAACCATAGGATCCGTTAATCGTTATTTCATATAAAGAGGAATAAGAAGAAATACCTTTCGTTGATCAATCTACTGTTGCAAACGAAGTACCCACAACTTCAAAGGAGAGGTAAACTGTTTACCAATCTTCCCCTATTCGAAACAGACCTTCCAGACCTCTGAACGACAATCCCTTCGGTGTAAACGTGGAAGAATATGTCTAGAAGATACTGTCCAAAAATCGCGACGATCCGACGGTTCAATCTCCGGGAATCCTCGAAATAGTTAACTGACCTGATGTAGGCGAAGAAAAACGAATTTCTCCCTTTTGATTGTTTTTCTTCTTTCGTGAAGACGGTGAGGTTAAATTAGAATCAACCCTTATGAGATGTAACCAAAATAGATTACCTCTAATTAACCAACACAAGATCAAGGAGAAAGATGGATGAATTAGATTAATCAATCGATGGAATGCCGAATGAATTCTTGTCCACGAACTTGGGGATGAGAATTCTTTTCTCTCTCTAACTAAGCAATTTCGAAAATCACTTTAGGGGAGGGTAGAGGCTTGTATCGAAATTCCAAAGGGAAGGGGGTATATATATTAGCTTGTCTCTAAACCCTAGTTAGATAGGAATAGGTTACTTAATAGGAATCCAATTCGGAATAGGATTTCTAATTATTATCTTACTATATATCCAATATAATTAGGATAATAATAAATAACCTAGTTAGATAATAATAGAAGTATATTAATCTAATTAAAACTCCTAACTTGATTATCTCTTAATTAATTTAATTTCACAATCCTAATCAAATTAGGAAGAGTGGAATAAATTAATTCCTTCCCTAATATACATAAATTTCGACCCCCTCCTATATGTGGGCCTTATCGGGCTCAATTGGGGTTCCATCTATTAATCATATCCATCTCTCTTTTGTTTCCAAGTCTTATGTGTGATCCATTAGGTCCTTACTACTTCTGGCCGTATGCAACTATTAAATTAATTTCTTCAAGAATTATATTTAATCCTTGCATAACGGAATGATGAACAGAGCATGTTATCGGCATGTCCGTAATCATTCCCCCAGAGTCTGTTAAGAAGACAGGTTGATTCTGCCGTTAACCCTTCCGTATTAGTTACAGTATAATTCGATCCTTTATCAACTACATCCTTGAACTGAATCTTATGACTATGGATGATGTCAAGTCACATATAGCGAGACGTTCGTTTTACTTGTACAGGCCGAGTCAACTCAAATAGATAGGTTAAGTGAAATCTGTATTTCTACTCTTAAGCTATCACCTTGCAAGGATTTAGAGTCGAGTCTTCCACAAGCGATCCTTGGACGTATCTCCCATTCGTCGGGAGTGATAAATGCTCAATCCAATGTATAACTACCCTGACATTACCTCCTGTGACACCCAACCTTTGCAGTTCATACCCCGGAGTCATCTCTGTTAAGGATCGTGGGACCACGCGATCAAAGTCTCACATTCAGTAATTCAGGATGACCAATTAACATTCCTTTGAGTCTGAGGATTATTTATACCTATTAATACCAATGAGATGAACATGTGACAAGGACGAATCTACCCATCCTGTTATCTCAAATCGCATCCCCAATCCTGATGAACGACGTTTCATCGGATCTATGTAACTGTCCAGATATCTATATATATGAAGCTTGTGAGATCAACTTTCTGTCGGACAGAAGACATTGTTACATACAAGTCTCAACAGTGATATATCAATCCTAAACATATCACTTGACTTGGGGTGGTTTTAAGTTTATTAGTTTATTATAAAGTTTTGTCTCACTTCATGCTTGTATGAACACTTTATAATCACTTTAAACAAACTTACGGATTTCCTTTTATTAGACTTTATTTAGTGCTTTAAAAGGGATTGCCTTTATATAGTTATAAAACATATATCTTATTAAAACAAATGATATAAAGAACAATTCATTTACAATAAGTTTGTATCCTGCAACAATTGTCTATAGGACACTAAACCCCAACATACTCCCACTTGGACTAAAGCCAATTGTTTCTAAAACTTATCCCAGTAGAAGTTAAATGACGATCATGTACTTTCTGGGCAAATGGCTTTGTCAACGGATCTGCAACGTTGTCCTCGGTAGGTACTCTTTCTATTCTCACATCTCCTCTAGCCACAATCTCTCTAATGATGTGGTATCGCTTTAGGTAGTGCTTGGATGCATTATGAGACCGTGGTTCCTTTGCTTGCGCAATGGCTCCATTGTTATCACAGTACAGAGTAATGGGATTGACAATGTCAGGTACCACTCCTAGTTCTGTAATGAACTTTCTAATCCAAACTGCTTCCTTTGCTGCTTCCGCAGCAGCGATGTACTCTGACTCGGTCGTAGAGAAAGCTACGCTTCCCTGCTTGGAACTTTTCCAACCGACCACGCCCCCATTCAAGATAAACAGGTATCCTGATTGGGATTTAAAATCATTCTCATATGTGAGATGACTAGCGTCTGAAAATCCTTCAATTTTCAGATCTCCTTTTCTGTACACTAGGAACATATCTTTAGTCCTTCTCAAGTACTTAAGAATGTTCTTGACGGCAATCCAATGCTCGTCTCCCGGATTCCCTTGGTAGCGACTCGTTACAGATAACGCGAACGCTACGTCAGGTCTAGTGCATAGCATAGCATACATAATCGAACCGATCGCGCTGGCGTACGGGACAACAGCCATGCGTCGTTTGTCATCATCAGTTTTAGGACATTGATGATTGTTTAACTTTACTCCATGTACCATGTGTAAGTTACCTCGTTTCGATTCAAGCATGCTAAACCGATTTAGCACCTTTTCAATGTATGTAGCCTGTGAAAGACCAAGCAGTCTACGCGATCTATCTCTATAGATCTTTATACCAAGTATATAGGCTGCTTCACCAAGGTCTTTCATTGAGAAGTTACCGGATAACCATACTTTCACCGATTGTAATAGAGCAATGTCATTTCCCATTAATAGTATATCGTCCACATATAGTATGAGAAATGCTATAGAGCTCCCACTTGCTTTCTTGTAAATGCAAGCTTCTTCGCAATTTTGTTCGAAACCAAATTGTTTTATGGTTTCGTCAAAACGCTTATTCCAGCTTCTAGATGCTTGCTTGAGTCCATAAATGGATCTCTGAAGTTTGCAAACTTTATTTGCATCCTTTGATATGAAACCTTCAGGTTGCATCATGTATACATCCTCAAGCAGGTTTCCGTTTAGGAAAGCTGTTTTCACATCCATTTGCCAAATCTCATAATCAAAATGAGCGGCAATTGCAAGCATGATTCTGATTGATTTGGACATAGCAACGGGAGAGAAGGTTTCGTCATAATCAACGCCTTGTTTTTTACGATATCCTTTCGCTACCAACCTAGCCTTGTAGGTGCTAACCTTTCCATCCATGTCAGTCTTCTTTTTGAAAATCCACCTGCACCCAATGGGTTTCATCCCTTCGGGTGGATCAACCAAAGTCTAAACTTGGTTAGTATACATGGAATCCATTTCAGAATCCATGGCTTCAAGCCATGCTTTAGAATCTGGACTAGTAAGAGCCTCTTCGTAGTTTTCAGGTTCGTCGTCTAACACGGGAACCTCGTCATCATCTCCCACTAGAAAACCATATCTAACTGGGAGTTCACGAACTCTTCGTGATCTACGAATAGGTGCCACTGGAGTCTCATCTAATGGGACTTCTTCGGGTACCTCGACCGCCTCCGTTGTTTCAGTCGTTGTTTCTTCCTCTTGAACTTCGTCGAGTTCAATCACGCTTCCCTTTTGTGTTTCTTCGAGAAACTCTTTCTCTAAGAAGGTTGCGTGTTTGGATACGATCACTTTCTGATCATCTAGATAATAGAAGTAATATCCCATAGTTTCCTTAGGGTATCCAATGAAGAAACATTTATCAGATTTAGAATCTAATTTGTCGGACGCAACGCGTTTGACATATGCTGAACAACCCCATACTCTCATGAAAGAGAACACGGGTTTCCTACCAACGAACAATTCATATGGCGTGGAACTAGCGGATTTAGTTGATACTCGATTTAGGGTGAAGAGGGCAGTTTCTAAGGCATAGCCCCAGAACGTCTTTGGAAGTAAGGCCATGCTCATCATGGATCGTACCATATCTAATAGGGTACGGTTTCTCCTCTCGGATACACCATTGTGTTGTGGTGTATAGGGAGGTATCCATTGTGAGCATATCCAACATTTAGTTAGATAATTCAGAAAATCATCTGAAAGATATTCGCCACCTCGATCGGATCGAAGTGTCTTTATTTTCTTTTCTAATTGATTTTCTACTTCATTCTTGAAGCATTTGAACTTGTCAAAAGCTTCTGATTTGTGCCTCATCAAGTAGATATAACCATAGCGAGTATGGTCATCTATGAAGCTAATGAAGTATCTGAATCCTCCTCTTGCTTGGACTGACATAGGACCACATACATCTGAATGAATGAGTCCTAGAGTGTCTGATACACGCTCACCTTTATTACTAAAGGGTGTCTTTGTCATTTTACCTTTTAAACATGATTCACATGTTTCCAATGATTCAGAATCGATTGGATCTATAAGCCCATCTGAATGTAGCTTTAGCATACGTCTCTTGTTTATATGGCCTAAACAACAATGCCACAAGTAAGTTGAATTATCTAGCTTATGTCTTTTGGTATCAATTGCAAAAAACAGGAGTTTTATCATCTAACACATAAATCCCATTTTGTGATATTCCTGAGAAATAAAAGATCAAATCTTTATAAAAATTGCAACTATTGTTCTTTATCGAAATATAGAACATACCAGATGTTTGGAGTACCGGCTTTTCCCTTCTGGAGGGTAGCTCGGTACAAAGAACAATTTCTCTTCCAATGCCCCATGTCACCATAATAGTGGCACTCTCCTTTGGGCTTCTTAACTTCCTTTCCCTTGGACACATCTTTCTTACCTTTCTTGGGATGTTTAGGATTGGGAAAATTCCATTTCCTTTTCTATGATCCCTCTATGACAATAGCCGGTATTGCCTTGTCTTTCTGAATATTGGGCTCAACTGACTTGAGCATATTTGCAAGCTCTTCAAGAGAGGTTTGCAAGTCATTCATCTGATAGTTCATGATGAACTGTGAATAACTCTCTGGGAGGGATTGAAGAATCAAGTCTATACTTAATTCGTTGTCCATCACAAATCCAATACTAGAAAGTTTGGTAATGTAGCCAATCATCTTGACACAATGTGTCATGACTGATGTGCCCTCTTGCATCCGGCAATGATATAGCAATTTGGATATCTCGTAGCGTTCGCACCTGGTCTGTTTCCCAAACAGTTCCTTTAGGTGCATGATGACGGAATAGGCATCCATCTCCTCATGTTGCCTTTGTAATTCCGACGTCATCGATGCAAGTATGATGCAACCGGCATGATCATCATCAGCCTTGTGCTTCTGGTAAGCATCAATTTCCTCGATGGGAGCATCATCTTCCGGGATAGGGGGTATCGGTGTATCAAGTACATACCCAATTTTCTCGAACTTCAAAACAATTTTGAGGTTACGAAACCAGTCGGTGAAGTTTGAACCATTCAACTTGTTATCAGTAAGTATATTTTGCAGATTGGTGTTACTCATGATTTTAAGAGTGTTTAATTAAACTTGAGAGTGAGAAAGAGTAGACGTATGTTATTCATTTGCTTTAAAGTATATCAATCTAAAATTATAGGCCTTTTAATTTATTTCAGATTGCTCCCACTATTTTGCCAAATTAATAACCCTCCATATTAATTCGAAGAATTTCACAAATCCTTTAGTGAGCTAGGATCCTAACTCCTGAGATTTCACCTTAACTTTAGCCAACAAACTAGTCTCATTCGTTAGGTAGATTCATTCAATCAATCACATCTCGAATGTGATTCCTAGGTTATTGGGTTACTAACCACATTAGTAACTAATATGTCATTCATATTAGTCCCAACCATTTTGCCCATTAGTGTATGACAACATGAGTTTGCCCATCCAATTATCATACTCTAATTTAAGTACTACCCCATATTCATGAAAGAACTATTTTCGATAATCCAGGTGTTACCATAAGACCCCGAGCTTGACTTTGGTCAACAACCCAAAGGCCCCCAGTACTGCCGGCAGAATTATAATATTAGGGAGGGGCAACCGATTTTAATAACTTACTTATTTACTTAACTTTTTAATGAGGGATTTTTATTTAAGTCTCATAATCTAACTTAGTCTTGATTTGCTTTAGCATACATCAGACACACATTCACACATACATTGGCGTTATGGACATATCATCTAAATTATTCCGTCGAGCCAGAGACGGAATAAAAGGGCAAACCTAAGGAAATACTAACTATTACATATTTCTCTTTAGATCCTCCGTCTTCTCCATGGCGCCTTGAAAATTACATATTAATTTTCTATACTACTAAAAGAAAACTTCAATTGAATTGAAGGGAATCGGATGAGAAGAGAAATTACAATAGATAGTAGAAAGGCAGGACGCGCAGGCCCTATTTCAAAAATACCAAAAGAATAAAAGAGGGTCCAAATATGTCCATAACTCCAAACATGCAAAGACTCAATTAAATAAATTTAATTGGTTGATTACATAACTGATTTATGTAATATTTATGTTAATCACATTAACTTATCAAATTAATTTCATCTAATTTTACTTCTAATCGTTTTGTATCTTTATATTAATTCTTAGATTAATATAACCATATAAAACGTTGATTATGCATGTCCCAATTATTTTGATTTCAATTCATTTAACGCTTTGATTTACAACTTGGTAAAACAAACTTTTAAACGAATTTTCATTCGATAATCAAAACAGAAAACTATTAATTTCCGAAACATGTATATATATATATATATATATATATATATATTTTATATTCAAAACTAATTTTAAAGTACATATATATATCAGATTTTCAAAACGGTTGAAAAGCGATTTTCAGAAATAGGAAAAACTACAATAGATTTCCGTTTTATCTTTAGAATCAATAAAACTAATTTTATTAATCTAACCATAAAACTAATAGATTTTGTTATAATGATTATCAACCGAAATAATTAGGAACATAAGCATAATCAGTTTTAATTAACAATTAATCAAACTTTATTTATCTTTAGAATTAATCAATCAATACTATTTGTCAATTAATCCTAACCATAAATATTTATTCAATCCTATTGAAAACTTCTATATTTTCATATATGAAATAAAGGATTTAACGATGGCTCTGATACCACTGTTGGAAATAGGGCTAAGGTATAGCAGCGGAAATATAAAAATTTTAGCCTACTTCCTTTTAACCATAGGATCCGTTAATCGTTATTTCATATAAAGAGGAATAAGAAGAAATACCTTTCGTTGATCAATCTACCGTTGCAAACGAAGTGCCCACAACTTCAAAGGAGAGGTAAACTGTTTACCAATCTGCCCCTATTCGAAACAGACCTTCCAGACCTCCGAACGACAATCCCTTCGGTGGAAACGTGTAATAATATGTCTAGAAGCTACTGTCCAAAAATCGCGACGATCTGACGGTTCAATCTCCAGGAATCCTCGAAATAGTGAACTGACCTGATGTAGGCGAAGAAAAACGAATTTCTCCCTTTTGATTGTTTTTCTTCTTTCGTGAACACGGTGGGGTTAAATTAGAATCAACCCTTATGAGATGTAACCAAAATAGATTACCTCTAATTAACCAACACAATATCAAGGAGAAAGAGGGATGAATTAGATTAATCAATCGATGGAATGCCGAATGAATTCTTGTCCACGAACTTGGGGATGAGAATTCTTTTCTCTCTCTAACTAAGCAATTTCGAAAATCACTTTAGGGGAGGGTAGAGGCTTGTATCGAAATTCCAAAGGGAAGGGGGTATATATATTAGCTTGTCTCTAAACCCTAGTTAGATAGGAATATGTTACTTAATAGGAATCCAATTCGGAATAGGATTTCTAATTATTATCTTACTATATATCCAATATAATTAGGATAATAATAAATAACCTAGTTAGATAATAATAGGAGTATATTAATCTAATTAAAACTCCTAACTTGATTATCTCTTAATTAATTTAATTTCACAATCCTAATCAAATTAGGAAGAGTGGAATAAATTAATTCCTTCCCTAATATACATAAATTTCGACCCCCTCCTATATGTGGGCCTTATCGGGCTCAATTGGGCTTCCATCTATTAATCATATCCATCTCTTTTTTGTTTCCAAGTCTTATGTGTGATCCATTAGGTCCTTACTACGTCTGGCCGTATGCAACTATTAAATTAATTTCTTCAAGAATTATATTTAATCCTTGCATAACGGAATGATGAACAGAGCATGTTATCGGCATGTCCGTAATCATTCCCCCAGAGTCCGTTAAGAAGACAGGTTGATTCTGCCGTTAACCCTTCCGTATTAGTTACAGTATAATTCGATCCTTTATCAACTACATCCTTGAACTGAATCTTATGACTATGGATGATGTCAAGTCACATATAGCGAGACGTTCGTTTTACTTGTACAGGCCGAGTCAACTCAAATAGATAGGTTAAGTGAAATCTGTATTTCTACTCTTAAGCTATCACCTTGCAAGGATTTAGAGTCGAGTCTTCCACAAGCGATCCTTGGATGTATCTCCCATTCGTCGGGAGTGATAAATGCTCAATCCAATGTATAACTACCCTGACATTACCTCCTGTGACACCCAACCTTTGCAGTTCACACCCCAGAGTCATCTCTGTTAAGGATCGTGGGACCACGCGATCAAAGTCTCACATTCAGTAATTCAGGATGACCAATTAACATTCCTTTGAGTCTGAGGATTATTTATACCTATTAATACCAATGAGATGAACAGGTGACAAGGACGAATCTACCCATCCTGTTATCTCAAATCGGATCCCCAATCCTGATGAACGACGTTTCATCGGATCTATGTAACTGTCCAGATATCTATATATATGAAGCTTGTGAGATCAGCTTTCTGTCGGACAGAAGACATTGTTACATACAAGTCTCAACAGTGATATATCAATCCTAAACATATCACTTGACTTGGGGTGGTTTTAAGTTTATTAGTTTATTATAAAGTTTTGTCTCACTTCATGCTTGTATGAACACTTTATAATCACTTTAAACAAACTTACAGATTTCCTTTTATTAGACTTTATTTAGTGCTTTAAAAGGGATTGTCTTTATATAGTTATAAAACATATATCTTATTAAAACAAATGATATAAAGAACAATTCATTTACAATAAGTTTGTATCCTGCAACAATTGTCTATAGGACACTAAACCCCAACATTACCAACAACTAAGGAACCATAGGGGTAAGGTAGGTATTACATAAAGATAGATAATAGGGTAATTAGGGTAAATGGCAAAGTGGTAAATGGTTGAGTGGAAAAACAGTAAATAGAAGGTGGCAGATATTGTCCCTAACAAGAAGAACTTGGGGAGGAAGTATTCCTTAACCCAGGTACGCCCCGCGTAGCTTTACTCACGCCCCGCGTGGTTGTGTCTCTGGGCTAGGTGGCTCTTGTTGGGCATTCATACGCGTGGCATCCCCGGCAGTACACCCCGCGTACTTTACCTCCTGGGTGGAACTCTCCTCGAAATCATGTTCCACGCTCCGCGCCTCGGAGGGTACACCTCGCGTACATGACCCGCTAAGTTGTTTCCCTGATATCAGACTCTTCACGCCCCGCGCCCCGTTACATGCGCCCCGCGTATTCGGCTTCTCGCGCTTGATCTTGTCTCCCTCGGTCAATTCTCTCCGGGTCTCGTCTTTAGGTTCCGGGTCCGCCTTCGGAGGACGGATGCCCTCATCATATATTGTAAATGTTAAGCTTATATTGGTGCTCTTTTGAACGTTGAGCCTAAATTAATACTTCCCCAAAATCCTTAGACCTATTTTAGTACCTTATCCCTTTATATAATAATTTTATAATTTACAAATAAAAAATATAAAAATATAAATTCAATTAGTTTTTTTTTAATCATATAAATTCAATTAGTTTATTTATGATTAATATTCGAAGACAATGTTTATTAAACTAGCTATTAACGTTTTTTACAATTTTAGCTCTATAAGATATATTTAGACTAATATATTTAAATAGCGATAATTTTCAAATTTAGCTTTAACATTTTAAGGAAAATACATATTTAGCTCTAAGGTACGAAATTATATAAATTTAACCCTAACATTTCGAAACAAGTTTAACTTTAGTCTTATATTACCGAAAATTTGAAAAAATTAGTTTAACTGTTATTTAACTGTCACATCAAACATAGCAAACAAGTATGTCAAAAACTGAAATAGTCTTCTACAATTTTAGATGATTATTTGTAAATATATTAGTAACAAAGTATATATTTTAAACATTTAAAAAAAAAAAATTTGCGCACAATGCGCTTACATTAAAGAAAAAAGAAAAATCTCCACCAGATCCGGATGTGATTCGAACCCATGACCTCCCTAGTCATGACACCCTTAGTTGTTAGCATTATAACAAGTTTTTTTGAAATTGTGTTAGTAACACATTAAACATTTTAGACCTAATTGATATTTGGAATGTCTGAAGTGAGAGTTAAATAACATTCAAATCAGTTTTTTCAAATTTTCGGTAATATAGAACTAAAATTGATATTGCTTAAAAACGTTAGTGTTACATTTATACAACTTTGTGGTACAACTCAATGCTTGAAGAACAAAAATTTCTGGGTTTAAATCTCACATCTTACATTTAAAGAACAATAAATATTTTTTTAATATATAAAAGAGTTATGAAGGGTAATAAGTACCCGGTATCCTGTGGGGTATTCTAATACTCGTTACGGTAATGTTTTTGATCTCATACCCGTCTCATACTCTTTTATATAGAATACGTGTAGTACTATTAGGATCGGATAGTACCGAATACCCGCAGATAGAGATGACAACAAGTATTGTATTCACGGGTACTCAACACTACCTGGCCCTAATAGTACTATCTGTACCCTGTATAAAAGAGTATATAATACGAGTATGAGATCAAAACCATTATCCGTAACGTGTATGAAAATACCCTCAGGTACTCATCATAAATATTTTATTTATTAATAAATATGATTATTTTTTAGATGTGAGATTTAAATCACAATCTTTTGTTATTCAACCATTGAGTGATACCATTAAACTACTTTATTCTTATTGATTAAAGTTCAATTTATTCAATTTTTAGATGAATGATTTATTAAATTTATACTTTGTTAAATTTGTAATATTTTTTTGTGTTATGTATTGATTCTTAACGGGTAAGGGTATTCGCGGGTACCTGCAAATTAAATAGGACGGAAAATGGAATGCAAAAAATATACCCATTATAATGGACGGATAATTAAAAAAATAAACATCTCTATCCGCAATCTCTAGATCCAGACCACCTTTTCGTTGAACACAATCTTCTCCACCTTAGTTCAACCTATTTTAATATTTATAGTTATATTTGAGGGTAAATTACACCCATGGCTACTGAACTTTACTTATTTAACATTATACCCACCAAACTTCAATTTTTAACGGTATGATCACTAAATTTTATATTTTTTTTAATATCGATGGTCACTCAACACCTCAAAACGACTATTGACGACCTCAAAATAATAAAATTGGAAGAGTTAATAATATTCTAAAGAACTTTAATTCTTGAAATTTTTTGTTTTGAGATCATTTAGTTGTTTGGTTAGAAGAGATAGTGGATTTTAAAGAGAGAAAATTCCAATAAATGTGATTTTGGAAAAAAAAATGTGGTTTCATTGTACATGTCGTTCTAAACAACTTTAATTCTTGAATATTTTTATTTTGATGTCGTTAACGGTCATTTTGAGGAGTGAGTTAAATTAGTGGCCACCGATATTAAAAATATAAAGTTCAATGACCTTAATATTAAAATTTGAAATTCAGTAGCTACAATATTAAAATAGTTAAAATTCAGTGGTCATGAGTGTAATTTATCCTTATGAAAACAGACTGCCCTTCTCAGTCATTCTATTCTCCGAGCAAAACAATAATAATAAATTGAACCAACCAATCAATTAGAAATGGGTTTATTACAAATAATTTTTAGAAAAAAACAAAAATGATACATAAATAAATAAAAATAACGGTAATCAAGATAAATAAAATCATTTTTATTTTATATGATATTTAAAAAATAATAATTAAAAAATAATTAAAAACAATTAAATCAAATTAAAATCAAATAACACAAAATTAATATGAAATTTTGTTAAGTAAAACATAAACACATGAAATTAAATTAAAAATAAAACAAATACATATATAAAAAGAATAAGATGGATAAGTGTAAAAATATCTTCAATGCAACTTTGTTTATCATGAAGTGAGCTATGGATCGGGAGCTGTTATCAGGAACGCAGAAGGTGAGCTCATCGCATGCCAGAGCACTGTTTATAGGGGCTTAATCGAGACTGGTTTGGCCGAAGCTCTTACCCTTTATGATGCGATTGGCTGGTTTTCTCTCAATGAATCTTCATAATATCTATTTTGAACGTGATACTAAAATAATTGTTTAGCTTCCAATCCAAGAAACTAGATTTGACGGAGTTTGACGAGGTTATCCAAGAGTGTAGGGGTCTTATTTACCTTAGACATGACATTTGTGTGTCGTATATTTTCTGCTTAGCGAATACGGCAGCTCATGTCATTGTTCGACATTCTCTTTCTAATGCTAACAGTGTTGTTACTTTTGTTATTCCTAGTTGACCACTTTATGTACAATTCTATTTTTTTAATAATGAATTACTTTTTTCCTAAAAAAACGAATTTACTACTAACATCTAAAATGATGCAATTTAACTCTTAACATTCGCAAGTTGGATCAATTTGAAAAATAATTCACCAACTATGTCTACTCATTCATAAATCTTGTCATATCCACCACATATGTATGTCATTTTATCACTCATCAGTAGCAGACACACAATATGTATACACGTGAACTTTTTTCGAAAAAAATGAAAAATTATATTATTTTGTGTACAAATTGAAAAAAAAATCAAATATTTTATTGAAATTTTAAAGGCTTAAAACACTATTTAGCCCTTGATCTATCTAAAATTTTATCATTTGGCTCCTGACCTATTATCTAGTCACATTTGGCTCCTGACCTATTATCTAGTCACATTTGGCCCCTGATCTATCCCAATTGGTGAAATTTCACCCAATTTGTATTCAAACTTCGTCGAATCGTTATCTCATTGATAAGTAACACAAATTGGGTGAAATTTCATCAAATGGGATAGGTCAGGGGGCCAAATGTGACCAAACAATAGGTCAGGGACCAAATGATAAAATTTTGGATAGATCAAGGGTCAAAGAATGCTTTAAGCCAATTTTAAAATATCAATCTCTTATAACTAACTAATATGTAAGTGATGTGACAGTAAAATACATGAATTAAGTATTTCTGTTCTTTTTAACCTTGTTTGAAATTGATTCAACTTGACAACTTTAAGGATAAAATTGCTTTTGATTGATAATTTTAAGGGCAAATTACACCATTTTACACCTTAAAGATGGAATTGATCAAACTTGACAACTTTAGGGATAAAATTGCTTTTGATTGATAATTTTAAGGGTAAACTACACTATTTTACATGTTAATGATAAAAGGGATAAAGTGTAAAAATACCCCTAACGTTTTGGGTCAAGAGCAATTTTACCCCTAATGTGTAAAATGGTGCAATTTTACCCCTAATGTTGGTAGCCAAGAGCAATTTTACCACTGACGTTAATAATTTAGGTCCATTTCAGACAATATTATAAAGTACATATATTTTTGTTCCTTATTCTGCACCAATTGCATATCAATTCGTTCTAAAAAAAGGATTTCATGTTTTTTATAATTTAATAATAGAATTGGAGATTAATATTTATAAATTCGATAAATTTTTTGTCCAATTCGTACAAAAGACATCATTTTTTTTCCATATCCTAACATATGTTTGAGATTTGTTATTGAAAAAATGACACATATGTGAAGTGTAGATAATAAGATTCATGACCGAGAAGACAGTTTGATGAATTATCTCTTACATTGACCCAATTTATCAATGTTAGGGGTAAAATTGCTATTGGCTTCCAACGTTAAGGGTAAAGTTGCACCATTTTAGACATTAGGGGTAAAATTGCTCATGACCTAAAACGTTGGGGGTATTTTTGCACCTTAACATTAGAGGAACATCGAGAGCATATCAGACTTGTGGTAAAAATAGACAACACGACAATGAGTCATTTGCTCATTCAACACACATTGACTCCAAAATAGGCTCGTTGGCAAGAATTTTTGGCAGAATTCAATTTCATTCTAGAGTGTCGCATATGGAAGTCTAATAACATTGTAGATGCTCTAAGTAGGAAGCCCGAAGTAGCAGAGTTGGAAAATATAGCTCGCCTTTCATGTAGCTAACTCTCCACTTTGAACCGGCAACATATTAGAGACAATCTACAAAAAAAAAACCCTCAAGCAATTGCAATGGTTAATCTGGTGAAATATGGAAAGACTAGGCAATTCTAGGTCAGTGAGGATCTATTATGTACCCAAGACAGTAAATCTGAGGATGTTAGTTATGAAGGAGTGTCATGATACGCTATAGGTCGGCCACCCAGGGAGAGATCGAATGTTGGCCTTGTTACAGCAGAATTGTTACTGGCCAAAGATGGAAGATGATGTGCGATATAGAATTTAGGCAAGGGTAGACTTACCCACTCCCAACTCAAGACAAACACAGACTCCGATGAGAATTTAAAGTAAATTTACATATTAAATACTAATAAGAGCTAAATTTTAACGAAATGGAAAATTATAAAGGTGGCAAAAGTACACACGACACGAAATCGACACTCAATTTTAGTGTTTGGGTTTAGTATTTTATCTCTAAAAAGTTAGTGTTAACATACTAATCTAAAAATGACATAAATTATTTAAAAGTAGTATCATATCTTTTTATATTTTTAAAAGTTATCATTAATATATATGTATAACAAAATTACATGTAATCTGAAAACACGATACGAAATCGACACTAACCTGAATAGGTTAACACGATTGTGACACGAAAGTTTTTGGATCGGATTTGGATTTACTCTTTTCAACACGAATCTGTCCTGTGTCCAACATTTCTTTGAGCTGCCTCCACAATTCTGGTGGCATAACGTCCTCAAACTCCTCAAGGACAGTGGCAATCTCCTTGGGCATATCCTGCGTGACGTCCCCGCTTCCTTCTTCCTTGATTGCGACAAGGAACGTCGGCTCATGACGCTTCAGCCCCTTCGACAGTTGCATGGCCGATAGTTGCTTGGCCTTGACCAAATTTTCGCGTGCTAGCGGCACCATGCACATGTTCCCCTTTTCTAAGATGCACATCGCATCCGCAAAAGGAATCGGCATCGGTTGCACTCGATCAAAGAATTTAATGCCAAGAACTATCAGATAATCATCCATAGGCACAATCGAAAAATCCACAAGGCATGTCCACGTACCTAACTGTATGCGCACCCCCTTGGCTACACCGTGGATTGACTTTCCCTCTGAATTTACTGCCTTCAGCCATCCCCGCTCCTTGGTGTACTTCACACCCAACCTATCGGCTCCTTTGACTTCGAGGAAGTTGTTCGTCGCACTGGTGTCCACGAGTGCCTTGGTCACACGGTCTCCGATTTTGGCCTCCACGAACAGTCGTCCCTTGCGCTCGGTCTTGGGTGTTTCCACCTTGGCCTTGATCGCGTTCAGAATTTGAAGGAATCCCATACGAGCCTCTTGGTCCTTCTCTATATGTTCTCGCTCTTCGATCATGGCAGACAGCTTCGATTTCTTCGGGCAGTCCCTCGCCTTGTGTGGTTCCTCGCAGAAGAAACACTTGATCGGCCTGTTGTCGTGTTTCTCGTCCTTTGGCTTGAATGGCATGTGAGCGTGCTTGCTGTCGTCTTTGGGCTTTGCAGCAGCGGTCTTGGACGAGCCTTCTCCCCCACTTTTACCCTTGAAACTCTTGTCGTGGCTCGTCTTGCTCTCCTCTGATCGATTGAATTCAATCAACGAATCGGCGATCGAGATTGCGGTGGGAAGATCTGTGGCATTTCTGCGTTGAATCTCCAGCCTTACCCAAGGTTGCAACCTTTCCAAGAATAAGTAGTAGGCCTCGTCTTAAGGATAATCCGGCAGCTCCAACAGAATTTCGAAAAATTCCTTAATGTAGTCCCGAATGCTACCCCTTTGTTTGAGGTGTCTCAACTTAGCCCGTTTTTCTAACTCTCCGGCTTTGGGATAGAATTGAACCTTGAGCGCTTTCTTGAATTCTTCCCACGAGTTGATCGAGCATGTACCCTTTCGCATTTCTTGCTCTTTCATCCGCCACCAAACCATCGCTGAATCTTGCAAATACAACGACACCGCATCAAGCATCTTAGTGTCTTCCATGAACCCAAGTGCCTTGAAGTATTTCTCCAAACTCCACAAAAAGTTATCTATCTCCTTCGAGTTCCTTGTGCCACCGTATGCCTTCGGTTTAGGAACCTCTAGTCATTGCGGGCTAGAGATTGCTGAAGTTGACGCTCCACTCGCGAGCGCCCTCTTGCACAGTGTTAACTTTTCCTTCATCGTGACCATCTCGGCAAGCGCTTTCTCTAGTTCTTGCCGAAGAGAAACAACTTGGGCTTCCAGTGTCTTGTCTCGTTCTTCACTATCCGCGATGACCCGGTTTACAGCAGTCAACACCTCCTCCCGGAGCTCATCCCGTTCGAGCCCACTAAGGCTCTTCTCGACCTCATCGTACTTCTCCTGGCCATCGACTATTGCAAACTCTACCTTTGCTAGCTTGCCGCTGATATCGATGATGACATCCCTCGACCTGGATCGACCCCTCTTGCTCTTCCGCTGTTGTTCCTCCTGCACCTCGGTCACTTCTGTTTGCTCACTTCTTCCCGACATAGTGCAATTCGTCAGTAATCCCTCCATAATTTCGTAGGTAAACTTGTGTCTCTGATACCATTTGTCACGGGCACAATTCCTTCGTCAATTGTCGTACGTGTGGCACTAGCAATTTCTCCCCCAAGTTGCTAGTTCAGCCTCCCACGATTCACCTTAGCAAGCTTTTGTTGTCTTAGCGAATTAAAGTCATAAGTATAAGAAATGCACAAGTGTGAGGAAATAAACAAGTATTGTATTATGCACACAAAGAATGCTTTACAAGTACACTTGAGAGCTTGGAGTGTTTGAAGTTGAAGTTACAAATGACCCCTCACCCCTATTTATAGGCCTTCAAGTCTCCTTAGAATGTTCTAGAAAATTACAAGGCAAAAGAATCTAAAAAGTTATAGGGAAGACTAAATTAGACTAATTTGGACCATTCTAGACACTACTGGGCGTTTCTAGAAACTTTTGGGCATTGCTTGGGTAGCCTGGCAGCTTCCTGGCCTGTAGGCACAAACCGAGGGTAACTCTGCGGGCAGCTGCGGGCAGTGAGAACCTTTTAGCCAATTCTCGAAATCAGAAGACTTCTCCCGTGCCTTCTAGATGCTTATGGACTCCTTTAGATATGTAATTAAGGTGTGCAAAGTTTGGTGGCCATTGGATAAGCCGAACTTCTAAAAGTATGAGTTGTGGTGTGTGGAGCATAGTAATGTCCACTAGAAGAAGGACCCGAGTCGGCGTAGGACACACTATAGGGGGGAGTGTCTCTACGCCTGCCAGGGATCGACAGCCTGCCTAGCTGCCACGGCCCCATTGGCTATCCAAATTGGCTCGGAGTGGGGGAAACTATGCGGTCCGTGACAAAAGGTAGAGTTTGCTATAGTCGATGGCCAGGAGAAGTACGAGGAGGTCGAGAAGCGCTTTAGCGGGCTTCAAGGGGAAAAGCTCTGGGAGGAGGTGTTGACTGCCGTAAACCGGGTCGTCGTGGATAGTGAAGAACGAGACAAGACGCTGGAAGCCTAAGTTGTTTCTCTTCGGCAAGAACTAGAGAAAGCGCTTGCCGAGATGGTCACGATGAAGGAAGAGTTGACGTTGTGCAAGAGGGCGCTCGCGAGTGGAGCGTCAACTTCAGCAATCTCTAGCCCACAGAGACTAGAGGTTCCTAAACCGAAGGCATACGGTGGCGCAAAGAACTCGAAAGAGATAGATCACTTTCTATGGAGTTTGGAGAAATACTTCAAGGCACTTGGGTTCGTGGAAGACACTAAGATGTTTGATGCAGTGTCGTTGTATTTGCAAGATTCAGGGATGGTTTGGTGGCGGATGAAAGTGCAAGAAATGCGGAGGGGTACATGCTTGATCAACTCGTGGGAAGAATTCAAGAAAGCGCTCAAAGTTCAATTCTATCCCGAAGCCGGAGAGTTAGAAAAACGGGCTAAGTTGAGACACCTCAAACAAAGGGGTGGCATTCTGGATTATCCTCAAGACGAGGCCTATTACTTGTTCTTGGAGGGGATGCAACCTTGGGTAAGGCTGGAGATTCATCGCAGAAATGCCACAGATCTTCCCACCGCAATCTCGATCGTCGATTCGTTGATTGAATTCAACCGATCGGAGAAGAGCAAGACGAGCCACGACAAGAGTTTCAAGGGTAAAAGTGGGGGAGAAGGCTCGTTCAAGACCGCTGCCGCAAAGCCCAAAGATGACAGCAAGCACGCTCATAGGTCATTCAAGCCAAGGGATGAGAAACGCGACAACAGGCCGATCAAGTGTTTCTTCTGCGAGGGACCACACAAGGCGAGGGACTGCCCGAAGAAATCGAAGCTGTCTGCCATGATCAAAGAGCGGGAACAGATGGAGAAGGACCAAGAGGTTCGTATGGGATCCCTTCAAATTCTAAACGCGATCAAGGCCAAGGTGGAAACACCCAAGACGGAGCGCAAACTCTGACTCAGAGTCGAGACCAGGCAAGTGGGTTAGACCTTCAAGTGGGGGAGGTGAAGACTTGCCTTGTTTGCCAACAAGACAAGATCGAGTAAGACAAGCCTGTTGGACTTTTACAGCCCCTACCGATCCCCGAGAAGCCATTGGAAAGCATCTCAATGGATTTCATCACTTGCTTACCGAAGTCCGATGGTTGCATCAAGATAATGGTGGTCGTGGACAGATTCAACAAGTACGAGGTATTTATTCCAGTACCGACGAAGTTTAAAGAGGAAGACGCGATAAGATTAATTTTCTGGTACGTGGTCAAGTATTGGGGCATTCCAAAAACCATCGTGTGTGATAGAGACAAAAGGTTCATGGGATGTTTTTGGATGGAGCTTTTCAAGCTATTGGGGTTAGAACTTAATTTCTCGACAAGCTCTCACCCGCAAACCGATGGACAAACTGAACAGGTGAATCACTTATTGGAGATTTATTTGCGGCATTATGTGGGTGTTAATTAGAAGGATTGGGCAACGTTACTTGATATTGCCCAATTCTCGTATAACTTGCAGAAAATTAAGTCGTTGGGGGCAAGCCCGCTCGAGATTGCCAATGGGCATTAGCCAACAACACCCCAAGACCTCGTTGTTGGCTACAAGAGACCAAATCCCGCCACATTCCGATATGCCAAGGGATGGCACGAGAAGACAGAGATGGCAAAAACATCCTTAGCCAAGGCGGCCAAGAGGGCGAAGAAATGGGCCGATAAAAAGAGGCGTCACCGAGAGTTCGAGGAAGGAGACATGGTGTTAGTCAAGCTCTTTCCCCACTAAAGCCGAAGAATTGCTAAGTGTTTCAATTGCTTTCGGAGTTCTTCAAGCTCGGGTGGAGCCATGCGGTAAGGAGCCATGGAAGGAGCTTTGGCACCCGGTTCAAGCTTAATTTCATGGTCAATCTCTCGCCTTGGCGGGAGTTTGTTTGGCAACGCAGCAGGCATGACATCTTTGTATTGATCAAAAACAGTTTTTATGTAGTGGGAAGCATTTCGATGGGTTTGGCTTGGTCATCTTCATCAACAAGCTCCCTTACACTAGCGAGATAGCATTCGGCATCCTTGAGGCCCTGTTTAAATTACAAGGCAGAAAGCGTTGGACAAGCTTTCTCCCACGTCGTAGCGGGATCACATGGATCTTCGGTTCATTGATTATCACAAGCGAGCTAGTTTTCGGAACTGGAAACGCATGTGACTTGTAAAAGAAAGATAAACCCAGCACAATTGTTAGACAAGGTGCCGAACGGCCTCGCCCGGGCGGACCGGGGGGTGGACACCTCATGGCGACGTAAGCGGTGATTGGCGCCGAAAGCAACCAATCGTGGAATCAAGCTGCTCGGCAGGACCGGAGCTCGGAGTATGGAAGAGTCGCCACCCACGAATGGAAAAATGAACACCGATCCCTTACGGGAGACCGATGAGGGTTCGGGAAACTTAGGTACGAGCCGAGAAGGCTAGCTCCTTTCCGGAGAAAGGCTACTAGGCACCCCGACATCGCCCGATAATGAACCACCGGCCTCCTACTCATCGTGTTAGGCGATAACGGACTAATCGCATATTTCTTCAAGTTTAAAATTCATTTGAAACCTTTTCTTTCTCGTTTTGAAAACCGTTTTGAGCATATATTATTGAAAGCCACTTTAGTAAAGAATCACCCATTTACATGAATTAAAAATACATAGGAGAGAAAAGGGGAGAAGGAAGAATTGATTTATTCACAGTGTGGTTTAATGCTTCAGACTATACACTAACTCTAAGCTAATCTCACTCCCCGAAACGAGTTTATTTACATGGTTCGTACCTTAATCGCCGTTGGAACGATTTAGGTACGTTTCAAAACCCCGTCAATTTACATGACATCGACTCGAATCGCCGTTGGAACGACTCGAGTGTTTGAAAATGTGGAATAAAAACTTTAACTCCAAAAACGTGATTAGGCATACAATTCCATTTATTTTTGTACAAAACCATTACGAAAACGATTCAAAACTCCATTATTCACAATCTAAGAAATGATTTTAATTACAAGGTTCGCTTAATCCGTCGTTGGAACGAATTAAGGTTTTAAAACGTGATGTTTTAGGAAATCGTTTGAAATGATGAAAAACCTTTTATTTACACTTTAAGCATGTCTAGAAAAACTTTAGTTTGAATAACCAAATTGAAATCTCTTTTTGTGGTTTATTTTCCCCTTTTTTACTCGATTGAACCTTACTTGAACATAATCACAACAATTAACAATCTAATCTCGATTCACCCAACCAAATACATTTGAAAGAATATATATGTAAGTATGAAAATAGAGTAAATATACATAGATATACATATATACAAAAAGGGTAGTAATAATACAAAATTTAGAAAATAACACGTATTAAGAAGTAGAAGTAGTAATAAAAAATAATATTGGATATAATATACTTTTATTTTAATTAAAACATGTAAAACGATGGACATGATTCATAAATATAGAAAATAACCTTTAGTTCAAAAATAATATTTACATCATAACCCAAAAACCAATTAATCTCCAAAAAGTCACAAAAACTACACATATATACTTATATATAATTTTCAAAACCAAATCAATATGAATTAAATTTTTAACATAGCATAAGTAGATATATAATATGTAGATAATAATTATATAAACCAAAAATATATTTATCAAATATTTTACATAATTAAATAGAGATATATTTAAGAAGAAATGTCAAAAATGTAAGAAAAAGGTTCAAAAATGGATATTTAAGGTTCCAGCAGATTTACCGACGGAAAATCCGTCGGTAAACAGCTATTAGTGACAGAAAATACAGATTTACAGAAACAGTCCACAACTTTCCAGATTTATTCAAAAGCCTTAGATTAGATCTATTCTATCATTTCGGATCCCCGAACTACCAAAATTGGATCATAGTCTATAACGGAGAATCCTAAAACGATGTTTTATTTTAAAACATTATTTAGAAATATTTTCAAAACTTATATTTACAACGTTTTTAATTCCCGAACTACCTCTAAATCGGATCACGGTTCGTATTGGGATATTAAAAGACGAGGTTTTTTATTTCAAAACAAAAATCGAATCTTTATTTTAACACGAGATGGAAATAAATAAATACGGGAATTTAAATAAGACGTGATAAATAAATGACGAAATAAATAAAAAACTATAACATAAAAATAAATAAAGAAAAATAATTTAAATAAAATAAAATGAGTCTAGTCCTCGGATAATACCTTAGGATCGGTATCTGACAGTCGAAGTCGTTTGATTCCACGAGTTATGATTTTCTGGCATTTTTTGTGTTTTCGATAAAATATTCAACTTTGGAAAATTTGGATTTTTTTTGGGAAAAAAAATATTTTCTCCAAAAAATTAACTTTCTCTCTCTAAAAATTTTAAGAGTGAGAAAACTCCAAAAGATCCCTCCCTTCAAATGCATGGGGATCCGTGCCTTATATAGGCACGGATCCCGGAAACTTTGGGCGTCGTCCAAAGCAGGTTGGGCGAACGCCCAACATGTGTTGGGCGAACGCCCAACCTGGTTGGGCGAACGCCCAACTCTCGTTGGGCGCACGCCCAACGGGTGTTGGGCGTTCACCCAACGCAGGTTGGGCGTTCGCCCAACGGATGTTGGGCGTCCGCCCAACAGACGTCGGGCGCTCCCCCCACCTATGCTGGGCGTTTGCCCCACGTCGTAGGGCGCTCGCCCAACGACCGTCGGGGGCGCGCGCCCAGCGGACGTCAAGCGTGCGCCCCGTGCTGCCGGGCGCGCGTCCGACTATCGTCGGACGCGCGTCGGCTACCGCTAGGCGTTCACACCACGTCGCTGAGCACTCGCGAGCCGTCCACTCGACAATCGCGACTCCCACTAACTTCTTTTTTTATTATATATTTTTGTTTTAAAACTTCCGGAACCAACCGCTTCGACCGTCTTGTTACAGGTTTTCGTCACAGGTCCTCCGACTCGGTGTTTACAGTTGCCCCTACTTTTCTATTTTGATAGTGATGTGTGTGTTTTGAAAACGTTTTTTTTGCTAACGCAACACATGCAATGTAAATATATTGAAGTAAAAGACACGTAAAGAGTAGGAGGAAGAATACCTGATCTCTACGATACGCGCTCCAGCATCGTCTTCGATCCTCTCCGTCCTTGCCTTCGAATCGGCTGCTGGCGGATGTTCTTCTTAAGCAACCCTGGTCCACGACCGCGGGTAAAATGGCTCAGAAGCAACCCTGGTCCACGACCGCGGGTAAAATGGCTCAAAAGAAACCCTGGTCCACGACCGCGGGTAAAATGGCTCAAAAGCAACCCTGGTCCACGACCGCGGGTAAGATGGCTCAAAAGCAACCCTGGTCCACGACCGCGGGTAAAATGGCTCAAAAGCAACCCTGGTCCACGACCGCGGGTAAGATGGCTCAAAAGCAACCCTGGTCCACGACCGCGGGTAAAATGGCTCAAAAGCAACCCTGGTCCACGACCGCGGGTAAGATGGCTCAAAAGCAACCCTGGTCCACAACCGCGGGTAAAATGGCTCAAAAGCAACCCTGGTCCACGACCGCGGGTAAAATGGCTCAAAAGCAACCCTGGTCCACGACCGCGGGTAAAATGGCTCAAAAGCAACCCTGGTCCACGACCGCGGGTAAAATGGCTCAAAAGGAAAAGGTTCTCTCTAACAATTCTGAATTCTAAGCGCTGTCGTCGGTATCTTTACTGGAGCTATCGTCTCGGGTATTTGAGTTGCTTGATAAGAGCGTCCTTATCTTTTCGTCTGGAACGATTTAGACTAACAAATATTTTTCTATTGACTGTTGTCTGTATTTTGACTGGCACCACTGTTCTGTAAAATTTGGCTGTTGTCTGGAGTCATATCTTGATGTTATCGGTCACCGCCTGGCAGAAACACAGGCTGAAACGGACTGCAGATCGGAGGTTTGTGCACCTGGTAATTAATTATTTACTTTTTACATTTATGTCACATCGTACCTTTTTCGCTATTTACGGGAATGTCATTCCCTTTTCTTATATAAGGTGGTGGGGTTTCATTTCAACCCCACACCTTCTCTCTCTTCTCTCTCTCTCTAACTTCTAATTTGGATCATTCTCGTGATGGATTTGGATAAATACGATGGCACGAAAGGCATGGATGCGGGTTTTGAGAACCTGACTACAGTGGCCCATTTTCAGGATCCTGCTTCACATCTTAGCCGGACCCACTCTAACTAGGTAAGTACCCTTCTACTCTGTTATCCTTTGACTATACTTCTAGGCTTTAGTAGCCCTACTTTGAACATGATTTGCATGCTAACATCTAAGTCGCTTTAGAAGACTTTAGCTAGAAAACACGAATTTCTTCGTC
Organism: Euphorbia lathyris; assembly: GCF_963576675.1. Lineage (NCBI taxonomy): Eukaryota > Viridiplantae > Streptophyta > Magnoliopsida > Malpighiales > Euphorbiaceae > Euphorbia > Euphorbia lathyris. The sequence goes on along the minus strand of NC_088918.1, from coordinate 80,828,976 downwards.
CGCAAGCAACACCTTATTTATCTTTTGAAAGAATGTGAATTATATGCATGTGAATAGTAAAAACACGAACAATGCATGTCAACAGTAGAAACATGAATAGCACATGAATAGTGAAAACGTGAATAGTGCACGTGAATAGTAACACGCGAATAGTAACACGTGAATAGTAAAAACGTAAATAGTGCACGTGAATAGTACACATGAATAGTAAAAACATGAAAAGTGCACGTGAATAGTAGAAAAAGCCTTAATGACCAAATTAAATGCTAAAATTGGATCCATTTCTTTGCCCACACGCTGGAGAGTGGAACACCAAAAATAATGAACTAGTCAAATCTTATACAAACGACCCTAAGAACAAAATTTCACCAAATGACGGTCCTAATTGACAAAGAGTCTCTAGGTTAGACTTTAAGCATGACCGAAAGGACAACTAGGTTAACAAACCTTTATTAGACACTAGCCTAGGAGCGGGATTTAAACTAACCCGTTCTGTTCCTCCCAGGTCATTGGTATTTCCGGGACCACTGAGGAGATCCATGTCTGGTATGCCATGTTGAGCCCGGCGGCTAAAGCCCGGGTTCGAGAGTTGGGCTTTGAGCCCTTTATCCTGGCGTTGCCTCACGCCAACAGAGTGTGTGATCGATTCGGCCTTCGCGCCTTATGTGAGAGATGGGTAGACTCAACCCACACCTTCCACTTTTCGTTTGGGGAGATGACGATCTCGCCCCGTGACTTCTCCCTACTGACCGGATTACGGGGGAGTGGTATCTCGGTTCCCCTCTTCTTCGACATGGTGCGTCCCCGGGTCAACCGCGATGAGTTAGCTGCTTTGATTGGACCTGGAGTCTACACGGGGGTTAAGTCCACCCCGGCGAAGTTTATTACCACCTTCGGACTATTGAGTCGCAGGGACTCCTGCGGGCTAGACGACATTGATCTGGCTGTTCGCAGCTTTCTTCTATACGCCTTGGGCGAGACGATCTTCCGCACTAAGAGCGGGACGATACACGCGGGTCTTATCCAGGCCTTTCGTGATTTGGACGCAGTGTCGTCTTATGATTGGGCAGGAGCCGGCTTGGCTTTTCTGTATAAGTTTTTGGATCTGACTTGCCAGAAGCGCAAGGACTTCGGTGGTTACACCTTTGCTCTCATGGTATGTCTTTCATCCTTAACTTGTTTCTTTATTCTTTTCGCAATTTCTGTTAGTAACCCTTGTTTCTGCGAGCAGGTTTGGGCCTATGAGAGGCGGATCCTTCCATGCGAGCGCCGGCGCAGACCGCGGGTGGTTAGGCCTCCACTTATGGCTCGGTGGAGTGAGTTTGATCGAGGCGCCGAGGAGAGGCGGATAGTGGCGCAATTCCTAGCGTGGATCGACTCGTGGACTTTGGGGCAGGTGAACATCTTCTAACTACGCTAGATTTTCGTTTGATCGGACTTGACTTTTCTTTTTTGTTTTCAGATTCGATTCGGATGGGATGACCTCGACTTTGGTCCTGACTACATGTACGTTACCCGCATCCAGGGGCAGCGGTGCGTACTCACAGGCCCCTGCGTGCGGGCCTGGTACTTGGGCGATCGGGGCATTACCGGGGTTAGCGCCTCGCACTGGACACCTGGCGAGATTCCCGTGTCCATGTTTGCCATGAGGACCATGCCTCTGTCGGACATTCGTCGCGACCTGACCCGCCAGTTTGCCCCTCGAGACGTGTGGGACCACGCAGGGGGTCGTGCTCACTATTTATCGACCTTGTTGACTCCGGCGGATGCCCCCGAGGTTACGATGGAGGTGGATCCTAGGATGGACGTGTTTTCGACCGAGGCTGTCGCAGCGGTTTTTGGTAGGGAGGAGCTCACGGTGAGTGCTTGACCCTTTTTCATTCTTTATTTGCGAGGTGGTTAGGGATACTCATTGTGTCTTCATATGAAGGAGGGTTCTTTGAGGAGTGCTCGGATGTCCGACTTCTTTGATGGTGCTCAGGCTCGAACGCCTGCGAGCGAGCCCTCCTATTATGCGGGCGTTGCCCGGCCGGAGTGGCCCCCTTTAGGCGTACCTATCCCCGACTTTGGGAGGGACTTCTCGACAGTTCATTATGACGAGTCCGGAGTGGCCTATGCCGGCATTGAGATAGCTCCTCCTGCTTTCACATCGAGGATACCGTTTGATCCCCCAGATGCCCTCCAGACTTCGAGGGAGACGTGCACTGACTACGTGGGGTTGTCCGGTTATCTCAGAGAGCGGCTCCACCTGCGATGTACCAGTCACCTGGTGAGTATTCTTATTTTACTTTAGTGTAGTGAAATGTATGCACATATGTATGTATGACTTCTGTTGTTGCCTTGTTTCAATGTTCTTTTTTTTTACAGAGCGATCTCCATGCAAACGAGCAGAGGAGGAGTGAGTCACAGCGGGAGGCCGATGCTAGGGTCGGCCAGGTCTATCGGGAGAGAAACGATCATTGGTCCGGGGTGATGCAAGCGGAGACCGAGGGACGTCTTGCTGTAGAGGAGAGGGCGTGAGTGGAGACCGTGGGGCGCCTTGCCACCGAGGAGAGACTTCGAGTTGCCGAGGAGGCCTTATCTGCGGAGCGGGCTTCCCATCTGAGGGACTTTGAGGATTACTAGGATCTTCCTCCTTATTAGGCTCATTATTTATGGCTTTGTAGCTTTTTATTACCCCGATGTATAGCTTGTGTATAGGGAGAGGGGTGGATAGTACGTAGGCTTTTTATGTGAAAAGAGAGGTAAGAAATGTATAACTCATGATTCATATTACCATGCATTCAGTAGATTGTAATGATTCCAATCATCCTTTTCAAATATATTCATGCCTTTATTTATTTACAAACAATAGAAATACTTAGCCGCTTATACATTATTTTTATAATTGCTCAAGATACAACTACTATTACCAGGACCTGCCTTTTTTCGGTTTTCAGATCCCAGCGATTTTTCATCTCTCCTTTTACTACCCCGGAATTTTCAAATGAGTGCCCTTTCGGGTTTTCACCCATTGGGATGTCCCTTATTGTTGCATAGGTCGCCCTTTGCGGGTTTTCAACCTATCGGGAATTTTCATTTCTTTTTTTTTTCTTTTTTTTTTACGAAAAGTATTTCTTAAGCCTATCCAGATTGGTAGGTTCGGAGAACTCCATGCCGTCCATAGTAGTAAGCTTAACCGCCCCTTTGCTTAGGATTTTCTTCACGAGGAATGGCCCTTCCCAGTTTGGCCTGAACTTGCCCCTAGGGTCGGTGTGCGTCACTCGGATCTGTTTCAGCACCAGGTCCCCTTCTTTGATAGGGCTGGCCTTGACCTTTTTATTGAAGGCTCGGGCCATCCTTCTCTGATATAACTGCACATGGTAAAGGGCCTCCATTCTTTTCTCGTCTACCAATGCTAACTGTTCATATCGCTTCTTCACCCATTCCATCTCGGGAATCTCTGCTTCTACTGCGATTCTCAACGATCGCTTTTCAACCTCGATTGGGAGAATGACTTCCGCACCGTATACCAAGGAGAACGGCGTTGCCCCAGTTGATGTTCTAACTGTCGTGCGATAAGCCCATAAAGCGAGTGGAAGCTGTTCGTGCCAGTTCCGGTGCGATTCTACTGTCTTTACGAGAATCCTTTTAAGGTTCTTATTAGCCGCCTCTACTACGCCATTAGCTTGCGGACGATACGGAAAAGACCTATGATGTTCAATACCGTACTCTTGGAAGAGACTTCTCACCTCTCCCTGAAACTGGACCTCATTATCCGTGATCATGTGATGAGGCACTCCGAACCTGGTGATCAAGTTCTTTTCAATGAACTTCCTCATCTGCTTAGACCCCAACTTGCTAAATGATTCTGCCTCTACCCACTTGGTGAAGTAATCAATAGCGACTGCAATGAATTTGTGCCCGTTCGAAGCATTAGGCCTCACCTCTCCGATGATATCAATGCCCCAAGCCGCAAACGGCCAAATGGGTGCTAACACGTGTAGTTCCATAGCTGGTAAATGATTGTAATCTCCGTGGATTTGACAATCATGGCATTTCTTCGCATATTCGTTACAATCTCTTTCCATGGTGAGCCAATAGAAGTCTTGCCTTATGATTTTCTTTGCCAACACCGCTCCTCCCATATGGGCCCCACAGATTCCCGAGTGTACTGACTCCATTGCCTCACGGGCTTCTCCCTCGTCCAAGCATCTCAGTTGTAAACCATCGGCGTGCCTTTTGTAAAGCAAGTCATTGTGGATGACGAACTGCTGAGCTAACCTTCTAATCACAGCCTGATCCCTAAGTTCTGATTCAGCCGGGTACGCCCCACTCTTCATGAAGTTTACGATATCGAAATACCAAGGCTTTTCATCTGCTCCCAATAGCATCACATCTTCATAGCACGGTTTGTGAGACCTCCTCAACACCAACGGCTTTGAGGCGAGGTTCCGAGGGTTATCCCATACTGACACCAAAGTGGCCAAAGCATCCGCTGCCTGGTTCTGTGCTCGAGGAATGTGATAAAAACAACATTCGCTAAACTTCTGCGCTAATCCCTCCAACTGGTCTAGGTATGGACGCAACCTTTCTTCCCTTACTTCCTAGTTTCCCTGTGCTTGTTGGATAATCAGTTTTGAGTCACCCCAAATCTCAACATATGATGCTCCCAGTGCTGCTAACGACTCCAACCCATAGATGCACGCTTCATATTCGGCCATATTATTGGTGAGAGGGAAGGATAACTTTTTTGCCATTGGAATCCTTTCTCCTTCTGGTGAGATAAGTAGCACTCCTACTCCGGCTCCATTCGAATTAACTGCTCCATCGAAGAACATTTTCCACGGTATGACTTCTATTGCGTTCAAGTGCTCATCGGGGAAATCATAGTTTATCTCTTCCTCTTCTGCGTTCAGAGGTTGGTTGGCCAGAAATTCTGCTACGGCTCTCCCCTTAATAACCTTCTTTGTTACATATTTGATATCAAATTCGGACAAGAGCAACAACCATCGGGCTAGCTTCCCTGTTAGAGACAGAGTTCGGTACAGATACTTTACGGGATCCATCCGAGAAATAATGATTACTTTGTAAGATAAATAGTGCCGTAGTTTCTTTGTTAGCCATACTACTGCCACGCACGTCTTTTCGATCATGTTATACTTAATCTCGTATTCCAGGAACTTCTTACTCAGATAATACACCGCGTGCTCCACACCGGTGTCCCCTTCCTGGGCCAGCATTGCCCCAATAGATCGCTCTTCGATTGCTACATAGAGGAGAAGCGGTTTTCCAAGTTTAGGCAGTCTCAGAACCGGCGAATTAGACAAGTAGTTCCGGACATTCTCTAAGGCTTGCTGACACTTATCATTCCACATCGTGGGTTGATCTTTCCGTAGCAGCTTAAAGATCGGCTCGCAGATTGCAGTGAGTCTTGCTATGAACCGACTGATATACTGAACCTGTCCCAGAAACCCTCTCACCTCTTTCTCATTCTTTGGTGTCGGCATTTCCCGTATGGCCTTTACTTTTTCGGGATCTACTTCAATTCCCTTATTTCCGATTATATAGCCTAAGATTTTCCCCGATGAAACGCCGAAGAAGCACTTCTTCGGGTTCAACCTTAGTTTGAATTCTGCAATTCGGGCCAAAAACTTCTCGAGTGCAGCAAAATGCCCCTATCTCGTCTCTGACTTGACCATCATGTCATCCACATAAACCTCTACCTCTTTGTGTATCAAATTGTGGAACAGTGCCGTAGCCATCCGTTGATAAGTTGCCCCGGCATTTTTCAAACCAAACGGCATTACTCTATAGCAGTAGGTTCCCCACTCAGTTGTGAACGAGGTCTTTGCCTTGTGATTTTCTGCCATTTGAACTTGCATGTAGCCCATGAAACCGTCCACATTCATGTGTAAGACGCTCGATGCTGCACTGTCGATTAACACGTCGATATGAGGCAGCACGAATTCATCTTTGGGGCACGCCTTGTTAAGATCTCTATAATCGACGTACATTCTTACTTTGCCGTCCTTCTTCGCGATGGGCACTACATTTGCGACCCAAGGGGGATAGTCGATTACTTCGATGAATCCTGCTTCTAACTACTTCTTCACTTCTTCTCTGATCTTATCTGCCCATTTCGGTCTCATGCGTCGGAGTTTCTGTTTCACGGTCTTAGCATCGGGGTATGTTGGAATATGGTGAGTTACGATTGATTGATCAATTCCTGGCATGTCTTCGTATGTCCAAGCAAACACTATTTCATATTTTTTAATTATTCTCTCAAATTCTTTCCTCTCTTCAATAGTTAATTCTTGAGCAATTTGTATAAGTTTAGGATTTTCATCCGTGCCAAGATTGAAAGTTGACATTTCTATTGTATTGATTTCAAATGTAGGCATGTTATATGAATGAGAATGCATGGAATGATCACGATCAACATCAAGCAAGTAAGCAAAATCAGAATTCATTTCATTGATAGTGTTGGTGAGTACATCATCGGATTCAAACAAAGCAGTAATACAATTTTCATCATCGGGGTTCTCGGGTTTCTCATAAGCCTTGGAGCTACTGGGCTCATCCACCGCTCCCGCAGTTGCTTCAACAGTGATGACCTGCTCCTCGGCATTCAAATCTAACATCATGATCTCCTCGACGAAGCAGCTTGTCTTTCCTTTGCCCCAGTCGGTAACATCATTGAAGATCTCGAAACCTGGCAGAATCTTTCCTTCGGTGCTAGTCCATGACTCAGGAGCCCCCGAATAAACCTTCTTGTGATCCTCATTCACAAAATACTTCTTTAGGCCCACCTTTCCTTCACCACCTGTGTTGGACGGACCTCCCAGTTCATACCCCAAGCCCCTGCGGGTTTTTTTTGACTCTTGAAATCCGGAAATTCTGGCAACCCTCGATGGTGTGCTCCCAAGCCCATGCCGGGGATGAAACCCCCTTTCATCATCTTCACCAAATCGGTGGTCATGCTAGACTCTTAGATCCCAGAAACTTGGAATCCGGAGAAAAGCTGAGGCTCAATTCCCAATGTCGCCACTGAACTCAATTTCTCAGCTCTGATCGTTACTATCTCCTCCCCGAAGGGAAATTTGATCATTTGGTGGAGCGTGGAGGGCACACCTCCCAACTTGTGGAACCATGGACGTCCCAACAACAAGGCAAACATCACCGGTATATCCAGCACCGTGAATTCAGTTTCTTCCTCATGCGGCCCCACTCTCAGATTCAATGTGCCTACGGCTATCATCATAGGCCTTAATCACGGTTTCCGAGGCAGTCAAATCTCCTCTTTCTACTCCCAACTTGGACAAAAGTTTCAGTGGGCAAACATTAATGGCCGATCCATCATCGACCATCACACAGCTAGTCTTTTTCCCGTTAATTTCAGCTTGGATGTACAAAGGCTTGTTGTGAGCCTTCCCCTCTTCTGGGAGATCTTCGTCAGTGAACGTGATTTCGGTCTTCTTCCGGGCCATAATTGCCCCTACTAACGCTGCTGGCTCAGTATCGGTAGAAATAACCAAATTCTGCAGCTCTTTCATCAGATTTTCACGGTGGTACTTGGAATGGCATAGGACTTCCCATACCGTAGACTTAGCTTGTGTTTTCTTCAACTGCTCGAGGAGTTGGTCATCTGGCTTGGGAGCCGATCCTTCCCCTATCTCAGTCTCACCCACGGGTGCCCTCCCTCGGCCACTCGACCTGATCTTGTCATGACGGCGATTTCCGGCTCATCATCAGATTCATCCCAAATATTGATAGGAATCCTCCGATCAGTATCCTCCTCATCCGAGGAACTTTCCCAAATGTCCACAATCATCAGATCCATTACGTGAGGAACGTTTGAATTCAAATAAAAGGGATCCGCTGATCCATACAAAGCCCAGCCTATCAAATCATCATAATCCCTGAGGGATACTCTGCTCATCCTCCTTGCCGCCAACGGAATTGCGCCTCTCTGTATGCACATGAGCTGCACCTTATCACTCATCATTTCACGACACTGCTCGTAGCGGTGCCTCCACCTCCTAGCGTAATCCACAAATGGTTCCTCAGGGAATTGCCTGATCCTATCTAGATCTTCCAGGGATCCCGTCCATGGAACATACATCTCATATCTCGCCACAAAAGCATCCCTAAGCGGTATCCAATGACCCATTTCCTCCTCTGATAGGCCTTGGTGCCACAACAAGGCTTCTCCCACGAGGGTTTCCGGGAAATGTTCATATAATTCACATTGAGGGAACCCAGCGTCATACATATGGTTGCGGAACAACCTTGCGTGCTCGACAGGATCCTAGTATCCACCATACCGGGGCATTGCCAACACCGCTTCGGGTGTTTCATAAGAGGGTGAGTCCGGGGTTTGCTCTGCAAGCATCCATACTGTATATTCCTTAATGAACCTCTTAGTCATCGCGGCCCAATCACACTTAATACGCATCGGGAGAGACATATACCACATCAGCGGCTCCCCCATCAGTGAATTGCAAAACAGACTGGTGATCTCTTCTTCCTTAAAACCCAAAGGCCCCATGACCGATAAGTAGAAGTGAAGGTGTTCCATTGGATCCTTGTTGCCATTATACTTATTGACCATCGGCAACGAGCGTTTGATAGGCCCAATCTGCAACGCGAAGTGCTCTGACATCCTGTTCTTAGTGTTCTTGTACTTTTCAAGGAATAGATCGGACAATTGTTCCCAATCATGCTTGCAAGAGTCGGGTAATGAGTGGAACCACCCCAAAGGCTCGCCTATCAGCGAATGGTGGAACCACTGAGCAATCTCGTCCACCCCGAAGGATTCAACAAACATATCATGCATATATTCGTGCAAGTGCACATCGGGATCCTCTCCTCCGCTTCAACCTCTCACAGTTTTCAATAGTATGCCCGTAATTACTGTGGAACTCGCAGTATCCCCTTGCCTGTATTTGCTGAGTAGGCGGAGCTTTGTTATAAGGAGTAAGAGCTTTCAACAACCCCTTTTTCTGCAATCGTTCGAAAACTTTTGCGTAGGTCTGATCAAATTTAGCGAACCGCCTCTTTTCGATAGCATTAAGATCAAGCACTTTCACTGCTGCAGATTCTGCACTCGCACTTGGCCCTCCGGCACTATATCCATGTCTCATTCCTCAAACTCACGATGCTGTCTTTTGGCATCTGCCCATTTCTTCATCTTCTTTGCTGCTTTGGCCAAAGAAGATCGAGCCAACTCTCGGCTCTCTTTCCAACTCTTGGCAAACTTGAATGCTACTGGATTCAGACTTTTGACCCTAACACCGATGTCCTGAGGCGTAGTCGGCTGCTGCCCTGTTACTATCTTGAATGGGCTGGCCCCTGTTGATTCAGTCCTCTGCAAATTATACGAAAACTAGGCAATGTCGAGCAACTTTGCCCAATTCTTCTGATTGGCACTGATATAGTTCCGCAATAACTCCAGCAATGCATTCACCCGTTCTGTCTGGCCATCTGTTTGCGGGTGAAAACTTGTTGAGAAATTCAACTCCGATCCCAACAACTTGAACAGTTCCGTCCAAAAACGACCTATGAATCTGGTGTCTCGATCACTCACAATCATCCTCGGAATTTCCCAATATTTCACAACGTACTTGAAGAACAACCTGGCTGTGTCTTCAGCATTGATTTTCATCGGTACCGGAATAAAACCCCGTACTTGCTGAACCTATCCACGACTACCATGATGTTACTACATGCCTCTAACTTCGGTAGGCAAGTAATAAAATCCATTGAGATGCTCTCTCACGGCCTCTCTGGTATCGGTATCGGTTGCAACAATCCGGCGGGCTTATTCTGTTCAATTTTGTCCTGCTGGCATACAAGACAAGTTTTCACATACAATTCAATGTCTTCCCGCATCTGCGGCCAGTAGAATGTGCGCTCGATGAGAGCTGTTGTTCAGTGTACTCCCGAATGTCCTGCCCACTGGGAATCGTGACACTCTCTTATCACCGTCTTCCTTAGTCCCTTCCATCTTTGAACATAGACTCTGTTGCCTTTGGCGAAAAGTAACCCATCTTCCAACCAGAACCTGCGAGTCTTTCCATTCTTGGCCAATTCTCTCAAACTTTTGGCCTGTGGATCCTATTCTAGGCCTTCACGGATTGTCGACATCCACGGAAACTCTGGTTGGGAGAGCGCTGCAAGCTCCCCCTTTCTGCTCAATGCATCGGCCACCAGATTGGCCTTCCCTGGTTCGTGCTCCAAAGTGAAATCGAATTCGGCCAGAAACGTTTGCCATCTGGCCTGTTTCGGAGTGAGCTTCTTCTGATTGAGGAAGTAGCTCATTGCCATGTTGTCCGTTTTCACCACGAACTTGGAACCCAATAAGTAGTGCCTCCAAAGGCGCAAACAATGGACCACTGTTGTCATTTCCTTCTCGTGAACTGTGTGCCTCTGTTCTGCCTCATTCAACTTTCTACTCTCAAAGGTAATTAGGTGGCCATCCTGCATGATAACTCCCCCAATGGCAAAATCGGAAGCGTCTATTTGCACTTCGTACGGCTTCCTGTGATCGGGCAGCGCCAGGACCGGTTCCTCCATTATGGCCTGCTTAAGTCTCTCGAAAGCTGATTGGCATTTCTCACTCCAGTTCCATGATCTGTCCTTCTTCAGCAAGTCGGTCAGTGGGGCGGCTACTGTTGAGTACCCCTTTACGAATCTCCGATAATAATTGGCTAGGCCCAGGAAAAACCAGATCTCCGTCACTTTCTTTGGTGGTTGGTGAGACCGGTCCTGGCACTACCCGATCATAGGAAGTCGTATGAAGTGCACACAGACGCTTCCAATTTTGCCATTGGGGGAGTTATCATGCAGGATGGCCACCCAATTGCCTTTGAGAGCGGAAAGTTGAATGAGGCAGAACGGAGGTACACAGTTCACGATAAGGAAATGACAGTAGTGGTCCATTGTTTGCGCCTTTGGAGGCACTACTTATTGGGCTCTAAGTTTGTGGTGAAAACGGACAACATGGCAACGAGCTACTTCCTCAATCAGAAGAAGCTCACTCCGAAACAGGTCAGATGGAAAACGTTTCTGGCCGAATTCGATTTCACTTTGGAGCACAAACCAGGGAAGGCCAATCTGGTGGCCGATGCGTTGAGCAGAAAGGGGGAGCTTGCAGCGCTCTCCCAACCAGAGTTTCCGTGGATGTCGACAATCTGTGAAGGCCTAGAACAGGATCCACAGGCCAAAAGTTTGAGAGAATTGGCCGAGAATGGAAAGACTCGTAGGTTCTGGTTGGAAGATGGGTTACTTCTTGCCAAAGGCAATAGAGTCTATGTTCCAAGATGGCAGGGACTAAGGAAGACGGTGATCAGAGAGTGTCACGATTCCCAATGGGCAGGACATCCAGGAGTACATCGAACAACAGCTCTCATCGAGCGCACATTCTACTGGCCGCAAATGCGGGAAGACATTGAATTGTATGTGAAAACTTGTCTTGTATGCCAGCAGGACAAATTGAACAGAATAAGCCCGCCGGATTGTTGCAACCGTTACCGATACCGGAGAGGCCGTGAGAGAGCATCTTAATGGATTTTATTACTTGCCTACCGAAGTTAGAGGCATGTAGTAACATCATGGTAGTCGTAGACAGGTTCAGCAAGTATGGGGTTTTTATTTCGGTACCGATGAAATTCAACGCTGAAGACGCAGCCAGGTTGTTCTTCAAGTATGTTGTGAAATATTGGGGCCTTCCGAGGACGATTGTGAGTGATCGAGACACCAGATTCATAGGTCATTTTTGGACGGAACTGTTCAAGTTGTTGGGATCGGAGTTGAATTTCTCAACAAGTTTTCACCCACAAACAGATGGCCAGACAGAACGGGTGAATGCATTGCTGGAGTTATTGCGGAACTATGTCAGTGCCAATCAGAAGAATTGGGCAAAGTTGCTCGACATTGCCTAGTTTTCGTATAATTTGCATAGGACTGAATCAACAGGGGCCAGCCCGTTCGAGATAGTAACAGGGTAGCAACCGACTACGCCTCAGGACATTGCTGTTAGAGTCAAAAGTCTGAATCTAGTAGCATTCAAGTTTGCCAAGAGTTGGTAAGAGAGCCGAGAGCTGGCTCGATCTTCTTTGGCCAAAGCAGCAAAGAAGATGAAGAAATGGGCAGATGCTAAGAGACATCATCGTGAGTTTGAGGAATCAGACATGGTGATGGTGAAGTTACTTCCCCATCAAAGCCGAAGGATTGCCAAGCTGCACAAAAGGTTAGTGCGGCGCTACGAATGGTCGTTTCCGGTGGAAAGACGGGTAGGCAAGCTAACCTACAGTTTCAATTACCATCTCACTTGGAACTCCACCCAGTGTTCTACGTGCGCTATCTCAAGCCTTACTACAGAGATCAGGAAGATCCGAGCAGAAACGAGTCGCACAAGCAGCCGACAGCCATCACGACTCAGCACGACCACGAGGTGGCCGAAATATTGGGACATCAGGAAATCAAAGCTAGGAGCAGCCATCCTAGCTATACCGAGTATTTTGTCAAGTGGAAGGGACTTCCGGATGTCCTGCCCACTGGGAATCATGACACTCTCTGATACCAACTGTCACGGGCACAATTTCTCTCGGCAATTAAACCCCGTGCGACACTAACAATGCTATCTTTGATTGCTAGTCAGCCTACCCAAAACCTTGCTAAGTATTTGTGGCAAAGCAAAATTAAATGCACAGCGAAATAATTTTAGTAAGAAGAACAGATTATAGCAAAGACAAGCAAAGTGAGGAAGAGAGATTCTTATTGATACAAAGAATAGCTTTACATCAATAAGATACAATTTATGTGTGTTTTGTACAAATGAAGCCTAGCCTCTATTTATAGGAAAATAAGCTGGTGATGTGGCACAACCTCATCCAAGTCAAAGTCAACTCTGAAGTCTCCTCTAAGCCCATAAGTCAAGTCTCCCCCTTGGCCCCTAAGTCTTCTCCTTATCTTCAAAGTCTTCTCCTGGTCAATGACTGTGTTCTACAATCCTTAGGAGTGTTTAGACTAAGTGGACAACTTCGAGGAAGCTTCTTGGCTGAGTTTTCCACTGGGGGGGCCGCTGTCTTTGCTGGTTGAATCCCGTGGGCCCGTACACGTGGCACCTTGCCAATTCTCACAATCAGCTATATTTCTTCCGTGTCAAAAGAGGTTCATAGGCTCATACAGTCCCCTTGAGTGTCCCTAGACCATTGGTTCGTCGGTTGGATGGTCTAGGCGAGATCGGTGACCCTGTGGTGTGTGGAGCATATCAATGTTTGTCGCCAGAGGGCCCCGAGTCGGTATAAGACACACTATAGGGGGGAGGCACTCTCTGTCCAGAGTGCTGTGCCGCGTTGCCTGCCCGCTACGGGCATGTTGCCTTATGATTGTTGCCTCGTGTTGGAGTGACTTGGCCTGGACGTCACAATAGACTGCATATGCATTGACTTGGTTGACTGTTGGAAGCTTCCCTTGAGCTGTGCAGGAATTTACCAAAGCAAGGCAGATTTATGGCGAGTCTTTACCATGGCAATTTACTGCTTAACCGTAATGCACATATCATAGGCACAGAAATTTCCTGAGGAATTTTTAGACGTTACACCGACTGTCCCTATTAATCATTACTCTGATCCCGAAGGCCAACAGAATAGGACCAAAATCCTATGATGTTATCCCATGCTAATGTATACAGAGCGTAGTATCACGGAGTTAATTTTCTAACCCGTGCAGCACTCAAACGACCCGCTGTCAAACTGCGTCGAGTAAGCCTAGTTTGCGTGTTTAGAGATGTATTTGAGTGTGCGAACTTAGAGAGGTTAGGCACAAACGAAATGCAGAAAGAAATGCTAAAGAACAAGTGTGCTTAGAGCTTGTATTGCAATGCTTATAGCTGATTTTACAAATGAGGATGCCATGCCTATTTATACAAGAGGCACCACCTACTACATCATGTAAATAATAATAAATAATACAATTGACAGATTATATAGATTGTGTTCACATACGTTCACATATTCTGGATGTCTAAAAGTCTCCATTGGTCTGTGATAGGTGGTACAAGAGCCTAAAGTTCTCTATCCTAGGCAATTTCGTGGGTGAAAGAAGGAAGAGTCAAGATGGCTAAAGAGGCAGATAAGAACGTTGCTGCATCCGAAGTTCACGATGAGCAGAATCGTGGGCGAAATGAGGAAAAGACTCGCAAACCAAAGCGTTGGAACCTTGCATTGTTGGGCTCGAATCTCATGTCGAGGATCTCAAAGGGTCATTGGGGGAGCTATCCAACCAAGTGGACAACATGGCGGAGAACAACGACGCCATTTCCCAAGCTGCCAAAGGTATGTACGAAAAACTTCGTGCGTTACTTACTAACCGTATCGATTCTCTTCAAGCTAAGCTTGCCAAGGAACTCACCAACACCCGAGCTGACTTTGAATTCCTCCAACAGCAATTGAGGAATCACCGGTGTTTGTTGAGCGATTTCCGCAAGTGCACGGTTTCGCTTGTAGTAATAAAAATATCGATCCCACAGAGAACGCTTTTTAACGAAAACTTATATTAATTTAGTTTAAATACGACTTAAGGTTTATTAAATAGATAAACGTTATTTTGAAATTGGATTTGGTTTTGAAATTGCTAGAAATAGAATTAGATTAAAGTATTTAGATGTTAGAAATTATTTATGATTTAAAAGTTAATTCGCAAGATAGGAACGTTTAGAACTTTTAGAAAAACAAATAAATGTATTCGTTTGCATTAAGCAAAGAAAACAACTTTAAACTTTGTACAAATTATAACGATGAAATAAATGACGGAACCTCTAATTAATTGGCTTTGAACGCGACAAAACCCTTTCGGGATAGTTGCCCTTACTCAAATTAAAACTCTTTCGAGATGATAATTTGCCTAAGTGTTCAACAAAGTTTCCTTGTAATGATTTTGAATTCAACTGCGTATTAATGAAAACACCAGCCTCACTTATATTGGATTGGTTACCATAAGTGCTGCATAACGATTTGTCGAATAGAACGGACTTTATTAGATGAAATATAAATTGATACAAGTTTACAGAGTGAAATCGCATGGACCCTTCGAGGGCGTGCAAGTGAACGGATTGATCAGTCCCTTCCTTGGGTTTCCTTAGAGGTTGTCAGGCTCAGGGGCGGATCCTTTTACTAATTCTTCTCGCCGAATCTTTGGAATGGAGAATAATCTCATCAGCCACCAAAATGTAAACTAAACTGGAACAATGTCTAAACGCTACTAAACTTGTTATTATTGAGTAAACAATGTGTGTACAGCATATTGCTTTGAACAGAAATAAAATCTAAACTCTGACTCTTTTCTGAGTCAGAGTTTCTGCATAAACTCTGCACTAATCTAACTCTCTCAATATTACATTACATTACGTAACATAACATAACATATTATCCTCTAACAACAACTTTTCTCTCCATATCAACTCTTTATTTATAGATGTTGAAGGGTTGTGACTGAAGTGATGTGTCCTTTGTGAAGAGTCGTATCCGTTGTGAAGGATTGTGTTTGTCTACTTGAACGAACGCGTTTCTTGGATTTCAGCATGTGTTCATTGTACTTTGGCAGAATTTTCTGCACTTACCGAGGATAGGAATCCTCGGCCGTGAATGACGTAGCATTAAGTTGAGCTTTGGACGAAGGGGAGAAATGGCTAAACCACGCGTGTCGCGGCCGCGGGTTGGGGATTCACTGTCGCGGCACGGTGAGTTTTCTCACTTCTTTGCTTTCGTTCGTGTCCTCGATTTGGTGCTTTCGATTTACGTCGTCTTTGACTCCTTTTGAAGGGTTTTTCTTCTGTTTTTGATCCTTTTTCGTTCCTATTTGGATTTTACCAAATATTTAGGTACCTTGCAAGAAAGAAAGATATTTGAGAGTAAAAGTAATCTAAACAGATATAAATAACACAAATTCGTAATGAAAATGATGTAAATATTAATGATATTTTAGGTATATTTTGGGCTTAACAAATCTCCACACTTAATCTTTTGCTAGTCCCGAGCAAAATTTCACTGAACTTATTTTTTAACTAATCTCTTTATGAAAATAAAACATATATCTTTGTGTTTACCTTTTAAATTAGTTAAGCCGAAAATACTAACTTCGCATGGCAAATTTATACGCAAAATATCAAACTAACTTAGTATAAATACGATATATCATTCGTCTTGTATTTCAATGTTTAAATTGAAGTATTTGGGACGATGTAAGCACGCATGTTATTGAGTCTTTCATCTCAAGGCATTTCAAAGCACCAAATTTCCTTTCCCAAACTTGAATTATTATATATGATTTATTAAGTTTAATTTATTTGCTTAGTTACGTCCGTGATAAGGGTGGTCTCGATCGTAACTTTATATGCATTTTATTTGTGTTCGCTTAAGAGGTACCGACCATGCCATGGGTGGACGCAATCGTTACTTTAAACTTTAAACACGCTTAATTTTTTCTTATTTAAACGTTCCTTCTATACCTCGATTGTGATAAGGGTGGTCGCAACCGTGGCCAAAAGTACGCTTCACTTATATATTTCTTCCCTTTCATACCTCGATTGTGATAAGGGTGGTCTCAATCGTGGCCAAAAGTTAAGAATACGATTTATTGATTATAACTTGGGAAAAAGAAAATTAGCACATTCATCCTATATTGACTTGAAATTCAACATGTATTATGGCTAAAGTTTCCTTAAAAATTTCAATTGGTGTTAATGTAAGACAAAATCAAAACCGAGCTAAAAATTTGTTAGTTCAATTTAATGCCTATAAACCTAATTAAAAATTTAAAATAAGATTTATTGTATCATGAATTTCATGATATGAAATAGAGATTAAAAATAAAGAATTTTTACTTAAATACATCTACTCGAGACAATTTTACTTAAAATCGTGTCGAAGATTTGTGAAAACTTTGAAAATATTACCCGTATAGAAATATTAATGATAACCTAAAAATAATCATAAGTTAAATATATGTTAAAATAATGTTAAATAAATTGTTTTGCAATATATGTTGCATTTACATAAAACAAGTGCTGCATTTATAAATGTTGCTTTAAAAATTATTCTTATTCGTTGCATTTATTCGTATTAAAAATGATATATGCAATATCTCCTCCCACACTTAAATTGGACCATGTCCTCATTGGTGCAAAATTGATAAAACACGAAAAATGGTACGAAAAGAAATCATACGAATGAAGAAAGAAAAAGTATGAAATTAAAGTATCCAAATTAAGATATTAAAAGTGTACCAAACATAATATAAAATAGGAGTATTGGAACAAATCAAAATAAATGAGTAAAGAAAAGATTAGATATAACCTGATTACGTGATCGTGAATCCGGTGGAGACGGTGTGGTTGAAAATTGATGGCTTATTAACGTGATCACGAACATTATGCTCATTACCAACATGCTCTCGTGCTTGTGTTTGGGTATCAACATGCCCTTGTGCATCCGCTTCATCGTCATACGGCGCATCGTCATCCTTACCAAAAATGGGTCTGCTCATTACCATCCTCTTTAATACCATTGCCCTGTGAACTTGTAGTAGCAACATCGAACTTGTAAAACTAGCCAACACCGTAATCAAATGACCAAAGCAACTAGCTTAATGGTTGAAAAATGGAAACATGGACTCAATTGTCAAAATGTAATCCAATTTAATCTTCCACGAAATCCGTAATGAGGTAATCCAAAGTGAACAAGTAAATCATGACTTCAAATCATTTACCTTTTTAACAAGCCCCAAAAGAAAAATTTTTATTGAAATAGAAATTACTATTATCCTGAAAGAGCTTGCTAAAAGTGTACTGGAAAATTTGTCCAAACTTGTTTGGTTGGAAAAATTTATGGCTTAACAATAAAATGTCTTGTATGATATCCAAACAAAAATACTCATCTCGTCATCCCAACTTCATAAACGTAACCTAAATCCCTAAATGTAATCCTCTCATTCTCTTGAGCATAGGAAAGATTAACCAAAAAGTCTATAATTGAGTTATGTTCATAAAAGTTCTTGTACCGCTGCCCGTCCTAATCTGAATTGATGCTTAATGGATGTAGAGGAAACCTTATTAGTAACCGTCTTATGTTTAGGCATGGTGTGGAAAACTTGTAAAGGTGTGGTTGGGAAAGAAGTATATTGGGTAGGTAAAAATTTGGTAAAAGTAAAGGTGATATGGTGTGGATTTAATCGTACGGGGAAGAGTTTGGATTGTGTAAGTTGGGTAAAATGGAAAGTGATGTTGGTTTGTGTAAGGGATAGGTACATATAGGGGTAAAATATAGGTGTTTTAGGAGTTATGGAAGGAATAGGAATTGGCTCAATTGAAGTAAAAAAATCCGGAACTGGTGGCTCTACAGGCCGCGGGTCGCGACCGAGGATACCCATCCGCGGCCGCGGCACGCGGTATTCAGAGAAATTTTCTCTGAATTTTCTTGTGTTGCTCGCTGAAGTTACCGAGAATTTGACATTCTCGGCCGCGGATCAGCCCCTGATCATCCATATTTGGCATTTGAACTCTGTTTTGTGTAATTTCTTGAGAAATTAAATCCTGAACTCCTTGAAAATGTAATCTGTACTTAAAAACATAAATGTAAAACATTAAATGATAAGGAAAACCAAAGGTTTGTCCTTATTAATGGAAAAAACAAATGATATAATTAATTCAATGAAGATAAGAATAGCAAAGGTTATGAAAAAAAAATTAAGAAGTTAAATGAATCTATATTTAGTTATTTACATTTAATTGAGTTATGTACTTATTAATGTCTTATTTAATAGATTCATAAGATGTTAAATATAAACTGAGAATTATTGTCATCGATTAATTATCTCTGAGAAAATTTAAACAGACATAAAACTAGTACTCAGACGAAATAATAAAAAGAATGGATTTATTATTATTGCATGAAATAAATATGAATTTAATTATAAACAAACAAACCTATTTACATACTATGTGAAAACAAAAATACTAAACAACACAAAGGCAAATTAGAACGTCATCCCGTTGAATTGTGGGCCAATCCTGAAAACATTTTTAACCAGGCCCGATAACGATCAATCTTCGCCTGCACGAAGATCTGTCTTTCTTCTGCAGAAAGAAATTGTGGGCCAATCCTAAAAACAGTTTTAACCAGGCCCTCTTTTCCATGTATTCATAATCCATAAATGGAAAGGGTTCTGGATCGGTCCATGGAACATCGACTAATCCTTTCGCTCCGAGTATAATGCCACAGATTATATTCCCATATCCCATTGACTTTCTCCCTTTCAACCTAGAAGCGGCAACCAGACCGTCCATCAAAATCTTCGATGAATTCACGGTATTGCCTCGGAAGATGTCGCCTAAGACATACAGGTCTGTGTCTTGGACCATACTACTAGAAGTGCGTCCAAACAAATTGTGACACAAGAATTTATGTAAATAAACCATAGAATTGGATTTGATACTCTTATTGTAGGCGAGGCTGGGATTGAAACGCCAAAAACCAGTTAGCATTCGCCAGATTTCTCTAGACGTCATATTTCTGCCAGGACGATGTGTGGATGTATCCCGTAGGGGAAAACCAAACCAGGCATGTAACTCTGGGTAGCCAAATGTGTAAGTTTTGCCGTCGTGGCGAAAACTAAGACGCATCCGACGTTTGTTAACAAAACGTACAGAACAGAGAAATTCCAGAATCCAATCTCTAATTATTGGAAATTTCATATGAGCAAACTTAGTCCACCCCAATTTCTCCAAATAGCGATTCATATCGTCGCTTATTCCGAGTTCATCATTCAAGAACTCGTCCATATATAACATCCCGACGGGCATTGTATATCGAAATTGATAATAACGGCGTCCCTCATCATGATTATACACCGGAAAGAAACAACCATAGCGTGCTGATAAGTCAGGACGTTTATTGTCTGAAACAGAAATCATGGTGTTTGAAAATAGGTAAGGAAGCAAAGTTCTCTGAACTTTGTTTCTGGTTAATAAATATATAAGAAAATCAGAGATTTATGGCAGAGATGAAAAGAATGTAACAGAACTTTGATCCTCAATAACTTATTTATAAAATCATAGGATGAAAGGAGGTGTTGTTTTGATATGAAAAGGTGTTAATCAAACCTCCTAAAGATGAAGAAACTCAATTTTTCATTTCTGAAAAGTTGTGTCTGCAGGAAAAGAAGAATACAGGTCTGATTCTGCAGGAATTCACCGTGTCGCGACCGAGGATACTGAGCCGCGGTCGCGGCACGCTAATTTAAAATTTTTTTTTCCGCTGAAGTTACAGAGAATTCTGATTCGCGGCCGAGGATTTCAATCCTCGGTAAGTTCAGAAATTTTTATTTTCTCTTCATTTTCCTTGAAATTTTGAAATTCTGAATTCTCAACTGAGAATTCAGATTCTCTGTAAGTTCAGAAATATATTTTTTTTGTTCCTTTTGCTTGGACAAACTTAGAACATGACTTAAATAAATTTTTATTGATTTAAAACTCGACATACGCATATTTAAAAACTAAAAATTATAAATTATAAACAAATGTAAATTAAATTTAAAACAAGTAAAGATGAAAATAAAACAACAAACAAGACTAAAGATAAACAACAAAAGGTTTGAAAACTTACTTGGAGATAATTTCAATTTGGAATCAAAAATTAGAATTGCATCCCAAATCTTTGAAATTATTATAATATATATTTTTTCTTTCTTTTGGGTTTTTTATTTTTTTGGTATTTTCTTTTTTTTTAGGCCTTTTTTTTTGTTTAGCGTTTTCTCAAATTAAGGATCTAATGATTTCGGTTGAATGCCCGAACTTTTGGTTCCGTACGTGAACAAAAACTACGTACATTAACTGAAACTTTCAAAACTATATTAAAAGTATACAATTCCTTCCTGGAGGATAAGGTAATTTCTTCCTACTTCAGATATATCTGTCTGAAAAGAGTTGATCGGCTGTTTCTTAGAGAGATAAATGTAGGTGTTTAAGGAAGTGATAAAAAGGAAATTATTTGGGTTTAGTGTAGGAATTGAATAAATTTCTTAACAAAGAGATATGATATTTTGGTGAAGGGTTAAGTTTATAGAAAAGAGATAAAGGTGTTTGGGAAAAGGTAAATTTTCTGGAAAAGTCATATGTCACGTCTGACATCCTGTTTCAAAAATTCTTCTTCTCCTCCTGATGTATTTGCATGCTGAATTTCTTTTCGGTAGACTCCTTCTGTAAATTTCATTGATTATCAAATCTCCAGTTTATTGTTGAAAAGACTTGGATTTTTATATCTGCAAACATCTAATTGCAAACGTTAAATAACAACGAGGATTTAATCATAGTGACCATCCTCAATAAATAAATAAAAACTATAAATAAATAAATAGATGTATAAACCAAAGTTCGAAATAAAACACGAATAATATAATTTTTTGTTAAAAATTTGGCGTTCCCCGGCAACGGCGCCAAAAACTTGTTGAGCGATTTCCGCAAGTGCACGGTTTCGCTTGTAGTAATAAAAATATCGATCCCACAGAGAACGCTTTTTAACGAAAACTTATATTAATTTAGTTTAAATACGACTTAAGGTTTATTAAATAGATAAACGTTATTTTGAAATTGGATTTGGTTTTGAAATTGCTAGAAATAGAATTAGATTAAAGTATTTAGATGTTAGAAATTATTTATGATTTAAAAGTTAATTCGCAAGACAGGAACGTTTAGAACTTTTAGAAAAACAAATAAATGTATTCGTTTGCATTAAGCAAAGAAAACAACTTTAAACTTTGTACAAATTATAACGATGAAATAAATGACGGAACCTCTAATTAATTGGCTTGGAACGCGACAAAACCCTTTCGGGATAGTTGCCCTTACTCAAATTAAAACTCTTTCGAGATGATAATTTGCCTAAGTGTTCAACAAAGTTTCCTTGTAATGATTTTGAATTCAACTGCGTATTAATGAAAACACCAGCCTCACTTATATTGGATTGGTTACCATAAGTGCTGCATAACGATTTGTCGAATAGAACGGACTTTATTAGATGAAATATAAATTGATACAAGTTTACAGAGTGAAATCGCATGGACCCTTCGAGGGCGTGCAAGTGAACGGATTGATCAGTCCCTTCCTTGGGTTTCCTTAGAGGTTGTCAGGCTCAGGGGCGGATCCTTTTACTAATTCTTCTCGCCGAATCTTTGGAATGGAGAATAATCTCATCAGCCACCAAAATGTAAACTAAACTGGAACAATGTCTAAACGCTACTAAACTTGTTATTATTGAGTAAACAATGTGTGTACAGCATATTGCTTTGAACAGAAATAAAATCTAAACTCTGACTCTTTTCTGAGTCAGAGTTTCTGCATAAACTCTGCACTAATCTAACTCTCTCAATATTACATTACATTACGTAACATAACATAACATATTATCCTCTAACAACAACTTTTCTCTCCATATCAACTCTTAATTTATAGATGTTGAAGGGTTGTGACTGAAGTGATGTGTTCTTTGTGAAGAGTCGTATCCATTGTGAAGGATTGTGTTTGTCTACTTGAACGAACGCGTTTCTTGGATTTCAGCATGTGTTCATTGTACTTTGGCAGAATTTTCTGCACTTACCGAGGATAGGAATCCTCGGCCGTGAATGACGTAGCATTAAGTTGAGCTTTGGGCGAAGGGGAGAAATGGCTAAACCACGCGTGTCGCGGCCGCGGGTTGGGGATTCACTGTCGCGGCACGGTGAGTTTTCTCACTTCTTTGCTTTCGTTCGTGTCCTCGATTTGGTGCTTTCGATTTACGTCGTCTTTGACTCCTTTTGAAGGGTTTTTCTTCTGTTTTTGATCCTTTTTCGTTCCTATTTGGATTTTACCAAATATTTAGGTACCTTGCAAGAAAGAAAGATATTTGAGAGTAAAAGTAATCTAAACAGATATAAATAACACAAATTCGTAATGAAAATGATGTAAATATTAATGATATTTTAGGTATATTTTGGGCTTAACATTGTTCTAGCAATTCTGCTGGAACGAGAGCTTCAAACCCCATTGCAATCGCTGGTCAGAATTTACAAAAGCCGAACACCTTCAATGGAGTTTGTAATGCCATCGGAAGCAACAGATCTCTTCTTCTTCTGCAGAGGGGGATCTGCAACGTCATCAGCAGGATGCTTGCCATAGCTCTTATGGGAATCCGCCACCTTCGTATCTTTTTGGGCCTCTAGCTCCTTCTGTTTTCTACGCATCTCTACAAGGGCGCGACTTGCCTCAGACAAACCCCTGACAAGGGAACAACGAAGTAATCAAAGTTCAAGGAAGAAACAAAATTACCTTTATCTAGTTGGGTAAACTTCACGTAAGTAATTCTGTCCTCTTCATGGTGGATCAGAGAAATATCATTCATCATGAATTCCAAAGCATCGGCGTACGTCCAAGCATCTGACTTGATGCTTTTCATGAGATCCGCCACCTTCTTATCGTTGTCCGTCAGTATACATAGATCTCCAGCCATATGCAGAGGTTTGGCATTCCAAACCGACGAGAATCCCAGGGGTTCACCTTCTTTCACTTTAACAAAAAAAATCTTTCGTCCCAGAGATGGACGTTCGACATCTTACCACAGAAGGGTGAGTAAGTTTTGAATTTGGCGAAGGTATAGAAAGACTCGGATTTACACTTCGTAGGTTTGTGAAAAGACTGGAAGACTCGAGGATTACAGATTACCCCCAGGTTTGAAGCTAGATAACAGTCTAAAGCCAAATCTAACCAGCCATTTGGATGCAGCTGGCAGACAGTGATCCCAAAATACTCCAGGATATCCGCTATCATCTTAGGAAGAGGAAGACGGAATCCTCTCTCTACATGGCAACTATACACAAATAGATATCCGACGGGCGGACAGGCGGGTCGCTGGTGAGCAGTCGCCAACTCAGTCTCGTAATCCTTGATCCACGGATAACGATTTGCCAAATCAGCTAGATCCGTGGCGCTCATACGAGACGGAGTAGACTCTGCCCGAGGTGCTTTTTTCCTAATCGGAATTGAAGACGAAGCCTCCATTCCGGAAAATCTCTTAGAATCTATCGCCGGAATAATATGAGTCACGGCGGCAGGAAAATTTCGAGTCCTAAACGAACGAGTTCGACGATTCCTACTCTCCCTCACCGTATTACACAACTCGGTAAAATCACAGCTAGGTGTACTTTCAGAAGAACTAAATCTCTCGGAAGAAGTGGTCCAGCTAATTTCGGGGGAAGTGGTGGTCAAGTTAAAAAGTTCAGTAGTAGACCCAGAAGAAGAACTCATAAAAAACCCAAAAAACAAAGACGGGAAGATTAACTTACATAAGAATCGGAAGCTTTGAAGATTCTTGATGTCGGGAAATGTTCTAAGGAAACTCGAACGAAATGAGAGGAAAATAGCGAGTAAATCGGAAAGAGAAGAAAGAGGTTGAAGAAGATATCACCTCCTACCTCGAGCAGCGCACCTAGGACACCTGTCGCTCGATGAATGGCCTGGAACAGAGTGATCATAAATGTGATTCATCATGGCGGCGTGCAAGGAAGCGCCAAAGCCCTAAAGGACTTTGGTGGAACTTCGGGGAGGCTTCTGATAACATCGAGATATTATCCAAAGGATGAAAAAGGATCTTTGCCAAAATGGCCGCGTATTAGGGCGGTCTGAGAAGCGATGGCGTATCAAGCAAGTCATCCGAATGGCGTATCACTTGGACTCCGCCACGCGAGGTCCGTAGTCAAACCTATGGGAGACCCGCCATCATGCCTCGATCCGCCCACTAAACGGTTAAGCCCATTCCCAATAAAGGCAGTTAATGGTCCTTTAATGAGCTAACGGCCAAGCTTAAAGGAGATCCGTAACCACCATTAATGAGGTATTAATGGAGACTTTCAAGTTACTAGGAGTTACGACTTCATGACTATAAATAGCTTACAACCCAAGCTATTGAGGTACACTCATTCTCTCTCTCAAACCCTACCTTGTCAATATAGTTTATTCTCCATTTCCATACTGACTTTGGCATCGGAGCTTCCCCCCGTCGAATCCAACGACGCCCCTATAGGGAAGGAAGCTGATCGGAAATTCACCACTAGTTATCATAAGTTATCACACTCAAAATCGAAACTAGAAAAAGAGGAAAATTAGTAAGAAAATAAATAAAATTGAATAGAACAAAAGTTAAAAATTAAACAGGATATTATTAAAATACGAATACTAAACAGTATTAGATAAAAATATAGAAGCTAATAAATTATTTACCTTAATTTAAAGTATCGCCGTACAAAATTAGAAACTAAGTAAATTAATTGTCTCCTTTTACAAATTTACGGTTACTTCCATTGACGATACAATAGCTAGAGGAAGGTAGTTCACTTAATTTCCCAAATCTGCTCTCATAGTCCTTCAACAACTCGAACCTGTAAGCAAATTTTTTAATTTATATTTTCAAAAATATTTTAAACTAATACATGACTAAAAGATTATACATACCAGTACGCCAAGCTCTGGAACGATTCGTATTTACCATAAATTTCTTTAGTATATTTTTCTATATTTTTACTATTGCAGTCCTCCTTGCCATGTACCTTATTAATTTCAAAAAATACAATAAAATGTTATGAAAATTATGTAATAATTTTTAATTGTATTGTTTAAAAGAGTAATTAGCAATTAATTACCTTTTTTACCAAGCGAACAGTTTCACTGTCGATCGGAACTTGATGATAGAATCCAAGACACATTAGTATATTTGAATTAGTGAACGGACCGATTCCTTTAAGTTTCATAATTTTCTTGCTTACTTCCTTGTGTGATATTTTCTTATCAATTTCATCAAGCTTTAACTTTCCATGCTCGATCTGTCTTACCAGATTAAGTATAGTTCTGGCTCTATGACCGAGATTGCATTTTTTCTTCAGATATTCTTCATCAACCATACTCAATTCTTTTGGGGTAGGAAAATTTTGTGGTGATGATAATAACATTGAGTTCATTTCATAAAGTTGACTATCGAAATTTGATACCTCGTGGTTTATTTGCTTAACATGTGATTTCTTCCTCTTTCTTCCAACTATTATCGAATTATCCATTTGATCTTCTAACATACTAGCTAGTGATTCTCACAGAGAGAAGCGGCCATTTTTAATGTCATGTTCCACCTATTCGTGCACAAAAAGAAATCAAATATATAATCTAAAAAAAGATTACGAGAGATTTTACTATACATCCGATTCACAGATGATGTGGCACGTTTAGATCAATAATTTATTGTCACGCAACATGTTAACTAATAAAACATGAACATTATGTAATTAGTTAATTATATATTTTTAGTTAGGGATAAAGTACAAAAACACTCCTAATATTTACAGTTAGGAGAAATTTTACTCTTAACATTCAAAATGGTACAATTTTACCCTTAATGTTGGAAGCCAACACCAATTTTACCTTTAACGTTGTCAAATTGGGTCAATTTCAAATATCATTATAAAATACAGATATTTTGTTCATTATTCTGTGCTAATTGTATATCCGTTTGTTATAAAAAAGTTTTCATATTTTTTACGATTCAATAATAGAATTGAAGATTAGTATTTTTAAATTCGGTGAAATATTTGAAATTTTTTGTCAAACTCATACAAAATACAATATATTTTTTTTCACGTGTAAACATTTGTTTGTGATATGAAGTGTATATGACAAAAGATTCATGGATGATAAGACAGTTTGATAAATTATTTCTCAAATTAACCTAACTTGTCAATGTTAGGGGTAAAATTGTTTTTTACTGCCAACGATAGGGATAAAATTGCTCCAAGCTACAAATGTTAGAAATATTTTTACACCTTATCCCTTTTAGTTAATTATTTATAAAATATTAGGATAAGGTCTAAATTTGTCCGTGTTGTTTTAGGAAATTACAGATTTAGCCATAACATACGGAATTGTACAATTTTAGCTCTACCATTTTCAAGCAAGATGAATTTTAACTGTTATTTGACACACTATTTAACTATCAGACTGGACATTCATATTCCAAACAACATGTTAAAACATCAATTTTTAAGTTGCCGTATATAAACTTTAAATTCTAAATCCTAAAATATAAACTTTAAATTCTAAAAAATAAACCCTAGATACTAAATTATAAACCCTACGAAAATATAACGTGACATGAAATTATTGATCTGGCATATTGACGATGTATAATCATAAATAGAACTTATGTGCAATTGCAAAGGAGAATTGACTTGACAATATCTTCAAAGATAGAAGGTGATCTAAATAGACGACCAAATCCTCTATCCCTAGCTTCTTCGTGTATATCCTGAAATTCTCTAACATCTTTCTCATCTTTCTCCGACAGCCGTAGCATTCGTCTCACTTGATGCTAGTAATCATAACCCAACAATTTAAGAGGATTCAAATCTATCGATAAGATACTAAATCATAAATAAAAAAACGAACCAAAATAGTGCGGCGATATGCAGAAGTAATAGATTCAGCATGGACGCGAATGAGAAGCAACGGGATAAGATTGGACGGTTGAGAGAGAGAAATAACAAGAGATTCATAAGAATTCTTGTCACACCCGACCCTAAACGACCTCAATCGGCATCGGGCATGAAATAGAAAGATCATAATCAATACTTAAAAGTCTCCAATTTATCCAAATATCATTATATTACAATTGCAATACCAAAGTTCTAACCATAATTCTAACAATAAGCAACAACTTCGAAACCTCGCCTAATCGGTCGGTAACCTTCTCTCTATCATGTACTTTCTCACCTAAAAACATTAAAACATTTAAAAAGGTGAGACAAAAATCTCAGTAAGAAACTATCAGCCATAAAAACCAACTTTACTTAACATAGCTATATATATATATATACATTTATAATGGGATTTAATCAAAACCTTATAAAAATATACTCAAAACTTAAGTTCATAATATAGTCAAAGTAGTAAACCAAAAACATATAAAATATATGATATTGTATCCATCCTCGAATTCCACCCGTGTAGATCATAACAATATCGAGATATCTCATTTATATCTCGTTCCTTGCCTAACAGTTAGGACTACCAGCCGTGCACTCTGGCCATATCGCCATTAGATATGGTCTTACAAATACAACTCCTACCCCGGGCAATCCTAGATGGACAAAACCATTTAAATCTTTCGAAATATCACAACTCATAAAAATCATATATGGATTTCAATCCAAAATAATAACAACAATAACCGCAACAACTTTCTCAATCCAAAACCAATTCGTAAGAAATCATCAAATTCATTTTATTCAATATATATATACATTGAAACCAAAAACATATATGTATATATGAAAATCAACCAAATTAAGCCTTAAATCAACATCATCAAGTAAAATCTGAAATTCACATAGAAGCATAGTCAATAGCTTCATTTGAACCATAATTTCACAATCAAAAGCAAAATCGTGAAAAACCCCAATTTTACAAAATTCCTGTATAACCTTAAAATATCACTTTCTGAAAATTCTTTGATTATATATATATATCTGTATACATAAAACTCAAAATATAGTTGATAGTTACTTACCTTGGCTACTAATTAAAGACCACAAACCTGTTCAATTTGTCTTTAAACTCTGTCTAAGACATTTCCCTTCAAACACTGTCGAAACTCAAAAACTCTTCGGCTAGGACTTAGATCTATGCATAAGGATGCTATAGTTCCAATTTCGAGTGATTCGGACGGTCGAATCTCCGTAAATCGAAGAAACGGTGAAGAAACGGTCGAAGAACGATTTGATAAAAATGAAAGCAAATGAAACAGAAAAGTAATAAAAGAAGAATAAGGAAGATGCTCGAATGTCTGGGATTTATATTCCAAATTCGGAAAATATCTCTTTTGATCCTCCATCTTTATATAATCTTTTAAAAATTATCATAACTTTTAATTTACATATAAAACCCTCAAATTAACTCCAAACTTTTCCTATACTACCAAATTAACTTCACACACCCAATAATTATAATATATATTAATATAAATTCTAGAAATTTAGTCACGGACGTGACAATTCTGTTGAAGACGTATTGGACGTTGAAGAGTCTTTGTTTCGGGTAGCCATTGATTCGGTGCCATCATAAAAAAGCCATGGTTGCAGACGGCTTTTTCGAAATCAAAGTTCGGATATTCAGTAACATCCAAGTCTATTATAATAGAGTTATTCTCCATTGATTAAGAATATCTACATCGATCTATGTATACATGTCTACATAAAAATCACTCAATTTTACATTTTCTAATGTTATGGCCACTAAACTTCAATCAAAACCTCAAAATGATCGTTTGACGACCTCGGAATAAAAAATTCCAAGAATTTATGATATTATAAACAACTTTAATTCTTCAAAATTTTCGTTTTGAGATCATTTAGGTGGTGTTTGGTTAAGAGAGCAAATTTCACAAAAATGGTGATTTTTAAAAATAAAAAATGTCGTTTCGTGGTAAAAGTCATTCCAAACAACTTTAGTTTTTTAACATTTCTACTTTGAGGTCATTAACCGTCATTTTGAGGCGTTAGTTAAAGTGTACTAGTCATAATGTTAGAAAATGTAAAGTTGAGTGATCTTTATTTTACGTTTTAAAGTTTAGTGATCATTCCGTAAAAACGTGTAAAATTCAGCGGCCATGGATGCAATTTTGCCCTCCACTTTGGAGTATTTGGAGGGTTACGATTTCATTTGGACGAAATTACTAAACCAAAAATCAACTAAAGTCTTATTCCAATTTCTAACTGGTTTGGTTAGGTTACTAATCGAACCGACTATCGGTTAACTGAATCGAAGTTTCTTCTATTTTTATAACCGAACCGAGCCGGATAAGTTTAGTAACCGAATATTATTAAAAAAAAAAAATTCGGTTCGGTTACCGATCGAATAACCGAAAACTTATAAAATTTAATTTTTTGTTTCATTGGTTTTCAAATAATGCCCTTGTATAAAAGTTATAATTGAAGAAATTAAAGGCTAGTAAACCAAAATTTATATATATAAAGGTAAAAGTATATTTTTTAGGGGTTGAATTTTATATCTTATAAGTTATTTACATATATAAAAATAAAATTATATTTTTTTATATTTATATATTAAATTTGGCTCGATTATCGGTTATACAGATATTTTCTTCAATAACCGAACCAATAACTGATTACTAAATTAAGCCAAAATTAAAATTGAACCGAACCAGAATATTAAAATAACTGAACTAAACTAAAATTTTGGTTCGATTATCGCTTTGGTTTCTCATAGGGGCTCCATTTTGGGGTAAAATCCAACTTATACTGTACCCAACACTATCCGACTCTATAAAAAAAAGTATGAAACATGTATGACATCAATAAAATTACCCGTAATGGTATGAGACGAGTATAGAAATGCCCTATAAAGTACCTGTTATCCGATATCCGCCATATATTTACCTATTTATTTTTAGTTTATTTTAATTTCTTGATAATCGAAGTGATTTGGAATTTAGAATTTGAAATATTCGTAATTTGTAAATGAATTATTTATTCATGGTTTATTAAATTTATTTATTTTTTATTAAATTTGTAATATTTTTATTGGGTTACTACACATATATGCTCTTATATTTGTCTGTATTATCACATATTCCCTTAATTCAAATAACAACCAACCAGAAGCTAACACGTGTGTGATCTTGGAATTTTTCGACCCTTATGGTGAGGTTATGATACCTATGCACAGTATATTGTAGGTGGACTTCACATCGTACGGGATCACGAACTAGAATCCGAGCCACTTTACTAATGAAAATCAACTTTTCTTCAAGGGTGTAATCGATCGGTTGCAGGTTGTGGCCAATCATCTACAACCAATGGTTGATCGGCCACTTGCTTTTTTCAAAAAATATTGCCGTTTTGTGTAAAGGTTAAATCTGCCCCATTTACACGTCGGTAGCTGATCGGCTACAATGACTGGCAGTTACTTATTGTTGGTCTCGTGTAATTAGTTCCAAGGGGGGGTTAGGAACTAATGTAACTTTTTCGCTTAATTATGCTGACTTAATCAATTCTTTAAATTACTTTACTCAGTTTTGGTCAGCACGGCCGAGAGAGATATGTAAGACAGCTTTAGTCAGAGGCTGACTAGAACCGTTTTACTTGTGAGTTGGGAATTAACACTCAAGGTCAGTTTCCAACTCAGCACTCTTATTACTCAGTGTTAGCTTATACAATTTATATCCTGAGTAATTTAAGCAAGCAACACATACATATATATATTGAGAGAAGGAGTTAGAAATTACTCAGCAGACTTATCCTGGTTCAGCCTCACCGTCTACGTCCAGTCCCCAAAATCCTTCCGGGCTTTTTCAATCCAATACTGAGCTCTTTAAAGGTAGAGCACAAACCGTTTACAAGCAATTGAGTATGCAAGAGTACCGTCCTCTATTCGTCTACTCAACCCCTATTGAGCGCTATAACCAAACACTCAGATTTTTCTCTACCGCTGAGTACTAAAACCGAGTACTCAGCACCACTCTCTCAATCTTTACAAATGATACAAATTTGTTCTTACTAGATGAAGAACACCTTAGATGAATACAAATTCAATCTAGACTTTTACATAAAAATAGGAATTGGGTGTAAGTATTTGTTTTTTCTTGTTTGTATGTGCTTGTATGTATGCTTTTCTCTTTTGTATTTCAGCCAAGGATCCAAGTGAAGAACTTGTCCTTTTATAGTGAATTCTGAGGCTGCAATCATTTGAATTCGGATGTATCCGTTGAATTCAAACGGTCTGCTTGCGTCATTCACTGGTCAGCATACAGTTTTGCAGGCCAATCCTATCGTCTGAATTTCGCAGGCGTCAGGCTTGTCTTCTTCCGACAGGTTCGTCTTCTAGTGCCAGTTTCATCTTTTAGCCAAGGGCCAGATGACCCATGCGTCTCGAAACTGTCTCCTTGCGTAATTCCAAAGCTTCTGAATTGGCGCAGATCACTGTCGGATCTTGTCTTTTACTAAATGGATCATTGGCGCTGTCCTGATGAATACTCAGCTTGACTTTAATAGACGTTGCCTTCGATCTTTGTTTCTGGCAAGGCTGAGTCACGTTCTACTCAGCTTCTTCGGTCAGCTTCGTCTTCGAGCGTTTGTTCTGAAGAAGACTTTTCTTCTATGATGCTGAGCTGTGTTCTACTCAGCTTCTGTGGCTCATGCTGACTTCATTCTATCTTACTTTTTATTTCTGTTCTCGTTTATAATTACACTCAACATTGAACAACCACATTAGTACAATTAAATCAAAGCACTTAAATTTAATTGTCTTAATCATGGATTAACTTAAATAATTTTATCAAATCAAAATCATGTAGAAAGGTGTTTCAACACTTATAACAAATAATAAGTAAAGCATACACCGGAAGGGACACGTGAAGCGCAACAACACTCTGATATCATGCTAAATGATGTCACACACATTACATAATCACCATCCTCATTATGGTCTAAGACCAAATGTAGTAAGGATCCAAACCACGTCTAAGACGCCCCGTGACCCACTTCAGCAGCCCGATCGTGTCATATTCCACCATCCATAATGATTCCTATAGAGTTGACAACATTAAACCTAATCAAACACTATAAATAGACATGTATAGACACAATGTTTGGGACGTTAACTACTACCTCAAACTAGTTCATACTTTTCCATTTGGTCATAATCATAAACTGACTTAGGTATCGAAGCAGGTTTGCTGGACTTAGGCCCCTGTCTGACTTGCATACTGTTTTGTAGGATTATTACGACATCAGATCATCATCACAACTTGAACACGTAAGCCGAATCAGGTAATAAGTTATCACACTCAAAATCGAAACTAGAAAAAGAGGAAAATTAGGAAGAAAATAAATAAAATTGAATAGAACAAAAGTTAAAAATTAAACAGTATATTATTAAAATGCGAATACTAAACAGTGTTAGATAAAAATATAAAAGCTAATAAATTATTTACCTTAATTTAAAGTATCTCCATACAAAATCAGAAACTAAGTAAATTAATTGTCTCCTTTTACAAATTTACGGTTACTTCCATTGACGATACAATAGCTAGAGGAAGGTAGTTCACTTAATTTCCCAAATCTGCTCTCATAGTCCTTCAACAACTCGAACCTATAAGCAAATTTTTTAATTTATATTTTCAAAAATATTTTAAACTAATACATATGATTAAAAGATTATACATACCAATACGCCAAGCTCTGGAACGATTCATATTTACCATAAATTTCTTTAGTATATTTTTCTATATTCTTACTATTGCAGTCCTCCTTGCCATGTACCTTATTAATTGCAAAAAAAATACAATAAAATGTTACGAAATTATGTAATAATTTTCAATTTTATTGTTTAGAAGAGTAATTAGTAATTAATTACCTTTTTTACCAGGCGAACAGTTTCACTGTCGATTGGAACTTGATGATAGAATCCAAGACACATTAGTATATTTGAATTAGTGAACGGACCAATTCCTTTAAGTTTCATAATTTTCTTGCTTACTTCCTCGTGTGATATTTGCTTATCAATTTCATCAAGCTTTAACTTTCCATTCTCGATCTGCCTTACCAGATTAACTATAGTTCTGGCTCTATGACCGAGATTGCATTTTTTCTTCAGATATTCTTCATCAACCATACTCAATTCTCTTGGGGTAGGAAAATTTTGTGGTGATGATAATATTGAGTTCATTTCATAAAATTGACTATCGAAATTTGATACCTCGTGGTTTATTTGCTTAACATGTGATTTCTTCCTCTTTTTTCCTACTATTATCGAATTATCCATTCGATCTTCTAACATACTAGCTAGTAAAGGTTGATTCTCGCAGAGAGAAGCAGCCATTTTCAATGTCATGTTCCACCTATTCGTGCACAAAAAGAAACCAAATATGTATAAAAAATGTAATAGAAAAAAAGAAATCAAATATATAATGTAAAAGAAGATTATGTGAGATTTAATATACGTACGATCCACAGATGATGTGGTGTGTCAGATCAATAATTTATTGTCACGCAACATGTTAACTAATAAAACATGAACATTATGTAATTAGTTAATTATATATTTTTAGTTAGGGATAAAGTGCAAAAATATTCCTAATATTTATAGTTAGGAGCAATTTTACCATTAACGTTCAAAATGGTACAATTTTACCCTTAATGTTGGCGGCCAAGACTAATTTTACCCCTAACGTTGTCAAATTGGGTCAATTTTAGACATGTATAAAATAGAGATATTTTGTTCTTTATTCTGGATTAATTGCATATCCGTTGGTTATAAAAAAATATTTCATATTTGTTACGATTCAATTTAATATTTTTAAATTCTGTGAAATATTTGAATTTTTTTGTGAAGCTCACAAAATATAATAAATATATTTTTTTCACATGTAAGCATTTGTTTGTGATATGAAGTGTATATGACAAAAGATTCATGGCCGATTTTGATGGCTAACGCTAGGGGTAAAATTGCATCATTTTAGACGTTAGAGGTAAAATTGCACTCAGCAACAAAACTTAGGGATATTTTTGCACATTATATTAGTATTTATAAAGTATTAGGATAAGATCTAAATTTGTCCCTATCATTTTAGGAAATTGCAGATTTAGTCATAACGAATGAAATTGCACAATTTTAGCTCTACAATTTTCAAGCAAGATAAATTTTAACTGTTATTTGACACATTATTTAACTATCGGACCGGACATTCCAAACAACCTGTTAAGATCAATTTTTAAGTTTGCCATATACAAACTTTAAATCCTAAATCCTAAATCCTAAAATATAAATTTTAAATTCTAAAAAATAAACCCTACAAAAGAAATATAACGTGATCTGGCATATTGACGACGTATAATCATAAAGAGAACTTACGTGCAATTGCAAAGGAGAATCGACTTGACAAGATCTTCGAAGAGAGAAGGTGATCTAAATAGACGACCAAATCCTCTATCCTTAGCTTCTTCGTGTATATCATGAAATTCTCTAACATCTTTCTCATCTTTCTCCGACAGCCGTAGCATTCGTCTCACTTGATGCTAGTAATCATAACCCAGCAATTTAAGAGGATTCAAATCTGTCGATAAGATACTAAATCATAAATAAAAAAAACGAACCAGAATAGTGCGGCGATATGCAGAAGTAATAGATTGAGCATGGACGCGAATGAGAAGCAACGGGATGAGATTGGACGGTTGAGAGATGGAAATCACAAGAGATTCATAAGAATTCTGTTGAAGACGTATTGGACGTTGAAGAGTCTTTGTTTCGGGAAACCATTGATTCGGTGCCATCATAAAAAAGCCATGATTGCAGACGGCTTTTTCTAAATCAAAGTTCAGATATTCAGTAATATCCAACTCTATTATAATAGAATTCTTCGCCATTGTTTAATGTTTTTCGTATCTTTGATTAAGCAACCTATATATAGTTATTTAAGTTTTATCTTTTTGTTCTGATTATTTCATATTCGGATTAGGAAAAATTTCAAAAATTTCTGTTATTTATTATTATTATTATTTGAATGATTTTTGTGAAGTTTAATTAATGAAACTCCAACAGACGTTAAAAGATCTTATTAATAAGGAAAAGGATTCTAAACAACTTCTCAAGGAAGATTAGAATTAATTTGTTAGAAGATAATATCAGATTTAATTTTTAAAGTTATTTAAATTTAAATTATTTTTTTTAATTCTTTCAGTTTAAGGGCTCGTTTGTTTTACCTACTGTTTGCTTTTGCTGTTTGCTGTTACGGTTTGCTGTTTGCTGTTACGGTTTGCTGTTGCTATTTGTCGTTGCTGTTACGGTTTGTTGTTTGCTATTGGAAAAAGCTGTTTTTCCAAAAAGCAGAGATTCTCTACTATTTTTGTAAAAGGCTGCTTTTCAGGTGTAAAAGGTAAACATGAGATCACTAACCAAACACATAATGCTGCTTTTCAGATGTAAAAGGCAAACAGGAGAACACTAACCAAACACTAAAAAACTCTCCCTTTTGAAGTGAAAAGGCAGGAGGAGCATGAAAAAGAGCAACCAAACACCCCCTAAGTGATTAAATATGTTCTAAATAGTAGGGACGGTAACGGGTATGGAATCAAAACCATTACCTATGACGGGTATGAGAATACTCTCTAGGGTACCCGGTACCCGTCATAAATCTTTTATATATTAAAAAATATTACTGTTTTTTAGATGTAAGACATGAGATTCAAACCCAACCTTTTGTTCCTTAACCATTGAGTAATACATTAAGCTACTTTATTTTTATTGATTAAGATTCAATTTGTTCAATTTTTAGATGAATGATTTATTAAATTTGTAATATTTTTTGTTTTATGTATTGATTATTAACGGGTAAGAGTACCGTGAATTAAATGGGATGAGTATGAAATGCAAAAAATATAGCGTTCGGGTAATTAAAAAAAAAAACGGGTAAGGGTTTGAGATTAGCACTATCCATGACACTATAAAAAAAATGCCCTATGCCAACGCATTTTTAAATGCACTTTTAAAAAGTGTCACTAAAAAATATCTATTTATTTACTTCAAACTAAATGGATTAACTAAGTAATTACAAAGCCCATTAAAATTATGCTACTCATTTGTTAGCTCATCACAACTCAAAGTCCTTGAAATGCCTCGTTACTATTACCAAATATCAAAAGGCAATATGATTTCGGTCTGTTAGGCAGCTTTCTCAGCCTAAGATATCAAAAGGTACCCGCGGGTAGGGTTTCACTTGGACGAAGTAAAATAAGGTGTAAAAATAACTCTAATATTGATAATTAAGAGTAATGGGATAAGTTGTAAAAATACTCTAGCACGAGAAATTTTATCCTTAACGTCTAAAATTGTGTCATTTTACCTCAAATGTTGGCAGCTAAGAACAATTTTATCCTTAACGTCTAAAATTGTACCATTTTACCTCAAATGTTGGCAGCTTAGAGCAATTTTATCTATAATATTGACAAGTTGGGTCAATTTCAAACATTATTATAAAACATCAGTGTTTTATAATGATATCTGAAATTGATCCAACTTATCAATTTTAAAGGTAAAATTGCATTCGACTAAAATTGCACAATTTTAAATATTAAGGATAAAATTGCTTTTGACTGTCTATGTTATAAGTATTTTTTACAGTTTATCCCTAACGAAATTATTAAATCAAAAACTATTTAAAGTCTTATTTCAATAAGGACATTTTGGTAAAAAAGAAGTAACAAAAAAATATTGTAATCAACATTTTCAAATTTTTAGTAATATAAGGTTAAAATTGATCTTGTTTAAAAACATGAAGGTAAATTTGAATCATTTCGTACATTAAGATCAAATATACGCTTCACCAAAAAAAATATTAGGATCAAATTGATCCTTATCCCATTTAACCAAATGTTGAAATTCAAATTTATTGAAATTCAAATTTATTGAAATTCAAATTTATAAAAAATACAGTATTCTTTTTTCAATAAATATTTTTTTATTGTATAAAAATTCGTAATTTTAAACATTTAAATTAAAATTTTATATATTTTAGTATTCGGTCAGTAACCGAAACGAACTGAATCGAAATTTTTCGGTTTAACAATATTCGGTTATCAATTCTATTTAGTTAACAGACAGTTCAATTCGATTAGTAACCAAATCAATATTTCAGTATTCGGTCAGTAACCAAAACGAACTGAATCGAAATTTTTCGGTTTAACAATATTTAATTATCAATTCTATTTAGTTAACAGACAGTTCAATTCGATTAGTAACCGAACCAACCCAATGTTCACCGCTAATTTCTATACTGTATAATTTACACATTTACAAATTCAACATATCAACATAATTCAGTAGATATGTCACATAAATAAAATATTTTTAAGATTCTACTGGAATTTGAATTATAAAAATATTCTACTGACCCCTATACTTGCTTACTTGATTAAAGTGACCAACTGACTTTCTGAAAAGTACCTATTAGCTTCCTAAACTTCCATAAAGTGATCTATTAGCCGGCTGAATTTGCTTAAAGTGTACACATTTCAACTTTTCTAAAAATCTCTCGTTACTCTGTCACATTTAGGGATGTAAACGAGGTGGGACAGGACAAGAAATTCATTTTCCATCCCCGCCCCAACTAGTCGGTGAGAGATTCCACATCCCCGCGAGCTAAATGGGTAAAAACTTATCCCCATCCCGTCCCGCGGGAATCCCCATTCCCCGTCTACAGGTAGCCAATACTGCCAAATATTAACAATCATTTTCAAATTTTTCAAATCACAACTAAAATTGATAGCAACCAATCACCTAATTAAAATGTACTTGAATCATCTAAAAAACTCAATTATCACGGGAATAATCGAGGATCCCCTTCAGGGATTAACAGGGCGGGGATACCTTTCCTCATCCCCATCATCGGCGTCAAAATTATTCCCATTCCCGTCCCATGAGGATCCTTGTCAAGGATTCTCCGTCCCCGCTGGAACGAGTCACCAATGGGGATGGGGAATCCCCACCACATTTACATCCCTAGTCACGTGGATTTTAGAGGGTTAACCATTCATTTAAACAGGTATAGAGGTCAATAGAACAATATTCAGTTACTAATTCTATTCAGTTCGGTTCGGTTCCATTTCTAAAATAGAGTATATATGGATAACAGTTCAGGTAGTCTAATCAGCACCGATGTTCACTCCTAATTTCTATACTATACAATTACAAATTGACCCATTTACAAATTCAACATATCAACATAATAATTAGTCCTAAACCAGAAGAAAATATTCCCTTCCAATAAAAAATTATGAAACATGCTCACTTGAAATTAAAAAAAAAAATCTATACAAAAATATATGCATAAAAAACTAAAATATTTATTGCACTTTATTATTAAGGAATATTAGAACTCTAATTAAAGTAGGAGAGAAATTAATGGCAAACGAACCAATAAGATTTAAATTAAACAATACAACAACAAAGCGTTAGTCCCGAAATGATTCGGGATCGGCTAACATGAACCATCATATAAAACCGTGAAATCAAGTCGTGTCAGCGACACAAATTCTCTCCATTTAAATTAAACAATAAGAAATAAAATTATCATAATCATTTAACAAATCAAAACATAATAGAACGCGACTTTCCAATTTCCATACGGCATACTCCCATCCCTTCCATCAACGTCCTTGTTCTTCCATGTCGAGGTGCATCAAATGATCAGAAACAATTTTTTATTCATCATGGTTAATCCAAAAACATCACAGAATACATATTCTCAAACTCTCCATGACACTAACTACTAAATTATATTGCACGGAAACGGGAAAGGGATATAGAAAAACGTTATTTCTAAGAAAAATTAGCTAGGAAACGGTAATGGAAACGGAAAAGAAACGGAAACGCAGAAACACTAATAATGAAGAGTTTCCGCGCAACATAAATACTAAGCAACTCAGCACTAGAATTTCTTAGGTTATAAAGGAAGTAAGAAAATATGATAATGAAGTACCTTCCACATTTTCGGTGTCATAGTTTCTATCAATTAAGGGTCTGTACCATTCAAAATGTATAGGCAATACAGGAAGTCAACATACAAAAATGTAATCAACATACAACAGCATAAGAACACAACATAATTCAATTCAATTCGATTAGTAACTGAACCAACCCGATGCTCACCGCTGATTTCTATACTGTACAATTTACAAATTCGGGCATTTACAAATTCAATATTTCGACATAATTAGTCCTAAGCCAAAAAAAAAATTTCATAGATTCAGTAGATATGTCATGTAAATAGAATATCCTTTGAAATTCATATATCTTTCAAGATTCTACGGACTCCTATATTTGTTTAAAGTGGCCAATTGACTCTCTGAACGGAAGCGATCTATTAGCCGGCTAAACTTGCTTAAAATGTATACATTTCAACTTTTCCAAAAATCTCTCATTACTCTGTCACGTGTAGGGATGTAAACTAGGCAGGGCGGGACAGGGAATGCATTTCCCATTCTCGTTCCCGTTCCCCACCCCCGTCCACATTCCCGCGAGCTAAATGGAGAAAAACTTATTCCCATCCCCGTCCTGCAGGATCCCCATTCCCCGTTTATAGGTAGCTAATAATACCAACAAAACACTAAAAACTGATAGCAACCAATCACTTAATTAAAATGCATTTAAATCATCCAAAAAAATCAAATATAACGGGGAATAATCGAGGATCCCCTTCAAGGATTAACGGGGCGGGGATACCTTTCCTCATCCCCGTCACGAGGGACAAAATTATCTCCATCCCCGTCCCATGGGGATCCTTGTCAATGATATACAATTTCTGTGTTGTTTTTACAATGAAGCCTACCCTCTATTTATACTAAAATATGCTGGTGATGTGGTAGAACCTCCACCAAGTCTGAAGTCTTCTCTAAGCCCATAAGTCAACTCTGAAGTCTTCCAAGTCTTCTCCAAGGCCAATGACTGTGTTCTACAATCTTTGGGAGTGTTTAGATTAAGTGGGAAGCTTCTAGGAAGATTATTGGCTGAGTTGGCCACTGGCGGGCCCGCTGTCCCTGCTGGCCAAATCCTGCGGGCCTGCACACTTGGCATCTTGCCAATTCTCACAATCAGCTGAATATCTTCCGTATCAAAAGAGGTTCATAGGCTCATACAGTCCCCTTGAGTGTCCCTAAACCATTTGTTCGTCAGTTGGATGGTCTAGGCGAGATTGGTGGCCTAGGGGAGAATGGAACATACCAATGTCTATTGCCAGCAGCCACCAAGTCGGTACAAGACACACTATAGGGTGGAGGCACTCTCTGTCCAGAGTGCCATGTCGCGTTGCCTGCTTGCTACGGGCCTGTTGCCTTGCTGAAGTTGCTTAGTGTTGGAGTGACTTGGCCCGGACGTCACATTCTCCCCCACTCCAACGAGCAACGACCTTGTTGCTTCCTGGTGGTAATTGTCCAAAATGCCCCTACTGTCCCATAAGCTGAGTTCGTGCTCCCAGCTCGCCTCACTATCCGGAAGTCCCTTCCACTTGATGAAATACTCGGTATAACTAGGATGGCTGCCCCTAGCACTAATTTTCCGATGACACAATATTTCAACTACCTCGTGCTCATGCTGAGTCGTGATGGTTGTTGGCTGCCTGCTCGGAACTTCCTGATCTTGGTAATAAGGCTTTAGATAGCTCACATGGAACACTGGGTGGACTTCCAAGTGAGGTGGCAATTGGATTCTGTAGGCTAGCTCGCCTACCCATCTTTCCATCGGAAAAGGCCCCTCGTAGCGCCGCACTAATCCATTGTGCAGGCTTGGCAATTCTTCGGCTTTGATGGGGAAGTAGCTTCACCATCACCATCTGTCCTTCCTCAAATTCCAGATGTCGTTTCTTCGCATCTGCCCATTTATTCATCTTCTTCATTGCTTTGGCTAAAGAAGATCGAGCCAGCTCTCGGCTCTCTTGCCAACTCTTGGCAAACTGGAATGCTGCTGGATTCGGACTTTTGACCCCAATCCCGATGTCTTGAGGCGTAGTCGGCTGCTGCCCTGTTACAATCTCAAACGGGCTGGCCCCTGTTGATTCAGTCTTCTCCAAATTATACAAAAATTGGGCATTCACCCGTTCTGTCTGGCCATCTGTCTGCGGATGAAAACTCATTGAGAAGTTCAACTCGGATCCCAACAACTTGAATAGTTTGGTCCAAAAACGACATGTGAATCTGGTGTCTCGGTCGGTCACTCACAATCGTCCTCGGAATGCCCCAGTACTTCACTACGTACTTGAAGAACAACCTGGCAGCGTCTTCAGCGTTGAACTTCGTCGGCACAATGATGAAAACCCCGTACTTGCTGAACCTGTCCACCAATACCATG
Organism: Euphorbia lathyris; assembly: GCF_963576675.1. Lineage (NCBI taxonomy): Eukaryota > Viridiplantae > Streptophyta > Magnoliopsida > Malpighiales > Euphorbiaceae > Euphorbia > Euphorbia lathyris. The sequence continues at coordinate 80,787,014 of NC_088918.1, read as the reverse complement.
ATGTTACTAAATGCCTCTGATTTCGGCAAGCAAGTAATAAAATCCATTGAGATGCTCTCCCACGGCCTCTCCGAAATTGGCAATGGTTGCAACAGCCCATCGGGCTTGTTCTGTTCAATTTTGTCCTGTTGGCAAACAAGTAAAAGTTTTCACTTACAGTTCAATGTCTTCCCGCATTTGCGGCCAGTAGAATGTGCGATCGATGAGAGATGCAGTTCGATGTACTCCTGGATGTCTTGCCCATTGGGAGTCGTGACAATTGTTGGTCCCTTGTAAGGTTGCAAATATAGTTCCAAGGGGGGGTTAGGAACTATTTTACCTTTTTTAAAATAATTTGGGCAGATTTCTTTTCTTTAAGAAAAGTTTATAAAACAGCGGCACTTAACACTCAGCAAGACACTGGCTTAGTCAACTAGTGACTAGGACAGCTTCGTTGCTTAGGTCAGGAAATAGCACTTAGAGTCTATTCCTGAACCTGCTCGTTGGTAGCGCACAACTCAGCTTGACCTCTTTTACTTGGTCAGTTTTAGTTTGTTTTAAGCAAGCAATATAAATAAGGAGTTAAGGTTTAAGAAAACTTCACTCAGCAGATTTATCCAGGTTCGGCTTCTTCTAAGCCTACGTCCTGTCCCCGGAACACTTCCGAGATTTCAAATCCTCTACTGAGCTCTTTAAAGGTAGAGTCTCAAACCTTTTACAATATCAGCAATTGAGTATGACAAAAGTACCTTCCTCTATACTTCTACTCAATCTTAATCTCTCCGCTGAGTACTTAAAACCGAGTACTCAGCCTCTCCTTTCTACTTCTAGAAATGATAAAGATTTTGTCCTAAACAACAATTGCTAGAACACCTTAGATGATTGAAAAACAATCACTCTAGACTTTTACACAAATGAATAGACTTTGTAGTGTAAGAATTTTGCTTTGCTTTTGATGGAGAACTTTTATATACGTTTGGTCAGCGTAACGGCTTTTGCTCGAAGTTCTCTGTGGAATGTGGATTCTGAATGGACTATTTATAGAGAGCTGTGAGAGCTTCTGGTTATTTCGAATTTCGAAATAACCGTTGGAGGGAAACGGCTACAAGTCGCTTTCACTGAGTCTGCCAGCAGTTCTCTTTAGCCAATCAGATTCCAGCGTCTTCTGTTCTTCGGTCAGTGTGTCAGTATGTTCCACCATTTTGGGTAACGTCAACCAGGCAGCTTGTTGTGTCTTCTGATCTTTACTAAATGGGGAAATACTTTGTCTGGAAGCTGTCTTATAGTCAGCAGCTGTCTTGCACGTTTTGTCGAGACAGCTCAGCAGCTTCATACCAAAGTTGTCTACGTGGATCTTCTCGATCCTTCTTTACTCAGCATGCGTTTCATCACTTCAACGGCGACGTTTTGGAGATACGCGGGCTGAGTGGTCTTTGGCTTGTTTGACTTGGGCCTTGATTTCCATATAGGGCTTGAGCCTTATGATCTTTATGTCTTATGATAAATTATAAACTCAACATTGAACAAACACATTAGTAACACTAAATCAAAGCATTTAAACTTAGTGTGTTGTAGAATATTTACTTTCACTTAATTAATTTTGTCAAATCAAAATCTTGTGGAAAGGTGTTTCAACAAACTCCCCCATTTTGATGTTGGCAAAACTAATGATGACACAGGGGCAACGAACAACTTCTTAGAGGTGAAGGAAGAAGAGCGCCTAGGTGTGCAGTACACTCGCGAGAAAGGATGGTAAAGGCCATCAATTCAGGGCCAAAAGCAATTTTTGGCATAGCAAGAGGGGTCATTGTAAAGATCGGTACGTGGACAGACCGACTGGACTTCTATGTGGTTCCCATGGACGATTATAAGGTTGTCCTTGGAATAGAATTCTTCGACAAAGCCCAAGCAGCAACATTCCCGTCTGCTGATGCGATGTGTATCCTAGAGAGAGGTAACGCATGCATGGTGCCATTGGCACGAGAAAATATTTCAAACACAAAAAAGTTGTCTGCGATGCAGGTAACTAAGGGGCTGAAGAAAGATGAGCCAACTTTCCTTGTGGGGATCAAGGAAGAGACAGAGGGGCTCCCAGAACAGGAGATTCCCGCAGTGATAACTGATGTTCTTGATGAATTCAGCGACATCATGCCACCAAAGCTTCTGAAGCAGCTGCCACCGAAGAGAACGCTGGATCACAAGATTGAACTGGTGCCGGGGAGCGCACCAATTGCGGCAGTACCATACAGAATACACCGCTAGAGCTTGCAGAGTTGCGGAAGCAGTTGGATGAGATGCTGGGGGCTGGGCAGATTCAGCCATCGAAATCACCTTATGGAGCACCAGTGCTGTTTCAGAAGAAGCACGATGGGTCATTGAGGATGTGCATTGACTATAGGGCTCTCAATAAGGTGACTGTAAAGAACAAGTACCCTATTCCCTTGATAGCGGATTTGTTCGACCAACTTGGTGATGCGTGGTGGTTCACCAAACTAGATTTAAGATCAGGCTACTACCAGGTACGGGTAGCCGAAGAGGACGTGCCGAAGACAGCATATGTCACGAGGTACGGTTCGTATGAATTTCTGGTTATGTCGTTTGGCCTAACAAATGTCCCTGCCACTTTTTGCACACTGATCAACCAGGTACTACGGCCATTCCTGGACAAGTTCGTGGTCGTCTATCTCGACGACATTGTGATTTACAACTGTTCCTTGGAGAAACACATCGAACACTTGAGGCAAGTTTTCAGGGTGCTCGGGGAGCACCAGCTGTATGTCAAGAAGGAGAAGTGTGCATTTGCCCAGCCAGAAGTACCATTCTTAGGGCACATTGTTGGAGGAGGCAAGCTTCGAATGGATCATGCGAAGGTTCAGGCGATCCTTGAGTGGCAGCCACCAAAGAATGTGACGGAGGTCCGGTCTTTTCTGGGCCTAGCCAATTACCACCGGAGATTCATAAGGGGGTACTCAGCCGTAGCCGCCCCACTGACCGACTTGCTGAAGAAGGACAGATTGTGGAACTGGAGTGAAAAATGCCAACCAGCTTTCGAGAAACTTAAGCAGGCCATGACGGAAGAGCATGTCCTGGCACTGCCCGATCACAGGAAGTCGTACGAGGTGCACACAGACGCTTCTGATTTTGCCATTGGGGGAGTCATTATGCAAGACAGCCACCCAATTGCCTTTGAGAGCAGAAAGTTGAATGAGGCAGAACGGAGATACATAGTTCACGAGAAGGAAATGACAGCAGTGGTCCATTGTTTGCGCGTTTGGAGGCACTACTTATTGGGCTCCATGGTCGTGCTTAAAACGGACAATATGGCAACGAGCTACTTCCTAAATCAAAAGAAGCTCACTCCGAAACAGGTCAGATGGCAGGCATTTCTGGCCGAATTCAATTTCACTTTGGAGCATAAGCCAGGGAAGGCCAATCTCGTGGCCGATGCTTTAAGCAGAAAGGGAGAGCTAGCAATGCTCACCCAGCCAGAGTTTCTGTGGATGTCGACAGTCCGAGAAGGCCTAGAACAGGATCCACATGCCAAAAGTTTGATAGAATTGGCCGAGAATGGTAAGACTCGCAGGTTCTGGGTGGAAGACAGGCTACTTCTCACCAAAGGTAACAGAGTCTATATTCCAAGATGGCAGGGACTGAGGAAGACCGTGATCAGAGAGTGTCACGACTCCCAATGGGCGGGACATCCAGGAGTACACTTAACTGCAGCTCTCATTGAGCGCACATTCTACTGGCCGCAGATGCGGGAAGACACTGAACTGTATGGGAAAACTTGTCTTGTTTTCCAACAGGACAAAACTGAACAAAACAAGCTCGCTGGGCTGTTGCAACCATTGCCAATTCCGGAGAGGCCGTGGGAGAGCATCTCAATGGATTTTATTACTTGCCTGCCGAAATCAGAGGCATTTAGTAACATCATGGTAGTGGTGGACAAGTTCAGCAAGTACGAGGTTTTCATCCCTGTGCCGACGAAGTTCAACGCTGAAGACGCAGCCAGGTTGTTCTTCAAGTACGTAGTGAAGTACTGGGGCATTCCAAGGACGATTGTGAGTGACCGAGACATCAGATTCACATGTCGTTTTTGGACCGAACTATTCAAGTTGTTGGGATCCGAGTTGAACTTATCAACGAGTTTTCATCCGCAGACAGATGGCCTGACAGAATGGGTGAATGTATTGTTGGAGTTATACTTGCAGCACTATGTGAGTGCCAATCAGAAAAATTGGGCGAAATTGCTTGACATTGCCCAGTTTTCGTATAATTTGCAGAGGACTGAATCAACAGGGGCCAAGCCGTTTGAGATTGTAACAGGGCAGTAGCCGACTACGCCTCAAGACATCGAGGTTGGGGTCAAAAGTCCGAATCCATCTGCATTCAAGTTTGCCAAGAGTTGGCAAGAGAGCCGGGAGCTGGCTCGATCTTCTTTAGCCAAAGCAGCGAAGAAGATGAAGAAATGGGCAGATGCTAAGAGACGGCATCTGGAATTTGAGGAAGGACATATGGTGATGGTAAACCTACTTTCCTATCAAAGCCGAAGAATTCCCAAGCTGCACAAGGGGTTAGTGCGGCGCTACGAGGGACCGTTTCCAGTGGAAAGACAGGTAGGCAAGCTAGCCTACATAATCCAGTTGCCACCTTATTTGGAACTCCATCCAGTGTTCCACGTGAGCTACTTAAAGCCTTACTACAAATATCAGGAAGATCCAAGCAAGAATGAGTCGCACAGGCAGCCGACGGCCATCACGACTCAGCATGAACACGGGGTAGCTGAAATATTAAGGCATCGAAAAATCAGTGTTAGGGGCAGTTATCCTAGTTATACCGAGTATTTCATCAAGTGGAAGGGACTTCCAGATAGTGAGGCGAGCTGGGAGCACGAACTCAGCTTATGGGACAGTAGGGGCATTTTGGACAATTACCACCGGAAAGCAACGGGAACGTTGCTCGTTGGAGTGGGGGAGAATGTGACGTCTAGGACAAGTCACTCCAACACTAGGCAACATCCGCAAGGCAACAGGCCCGTAGCAGGTAGGCAACACGACATGACACTCTTGACAGAGAGTGCCTCCCCCCTATAGTGTGTCTTATACCGACTTGGTGGCTGCTGGCAACAGACGTTCATATGTTCTGCACCCCTACGCCACCAAGCTCGCGCTAGACCATCAAACTAACGAACAAATGGTTTAGGGACACTCTAGGGGACTGTATGAGCCTATGAACCTTTTTTTGACACGGAAGATATTCAACTGATTGTGAGAATTGGCAAGATGCCAAGTGTGCGGGCCCGCAAGATTCGGACAGCGGGCCCGCCAGTGGCCAACTCAGCCAAGAAGCTTCCTAGAAGCTGCCCACTTAATCTAAAGACTCCCAAAGATTGTAGAACACAGTCATTGACCCTAGAGAAGACTTGGAAGATAAGGAGAAGACTTGGGGGACAAGGGGGAGACTTGACTTATGGGCTCATCTTTCTTCAGCCCCTTAGTTACCTGCATCGCAGACAAGTGTTTTGTGTTTGAAATATTTTCTCGTGCCAATGGCACCATGCATGTGTTACCTCTCTCTAGGATACACTTCGCATCAGCAGACGGGAATGTTGCTGCTTGGGCTTTGTCGAAGAATTCTATTCCAAAGACAACCTTATAATCGTCCATGGGAACCACAGAGAAGTCCAGTCGGCCTGTCCACGTATCGATCTTTACAACGACGGGTAAATTACATACGTGGTGTACAACCTTTATCTATTTTCACACTTTGGTGTACAACCTTCAATTTTGCACACTAAAATATACAACCTTTTGGTGACCTCCCACTAAAGTGTACAGCATGTAATTGTGACCGATCAACCTGCAGTCAACACGCCACCTCAGCAATTTAACTTTTCTAAAAATAAAAAATTAACCCAATAAATATAACATTACTTTTATACCCTTTATAAAATCATCTTCTTCGACCTCCATCCTTATTTTCTTTCTACTCCATTTTTAAAAATTATTTCTCTCTTCAACCTTTATACTTGTTTTCTTTGTACTCCATTTTCAAAAATTATTTCTCTCTCTAACTCTCATCTCTCTCTTATTTTCTCTCTCATCACTCTCATCACTTCTCTCTCTAACTCTTCCATCTCTCTCTAATCTTATAAGCTAGTTAGGAAATTAATCAGACATCATCTTCTTATTTTCCTCTTTCTATTTTTGTATCTCTGTTTTCTCTTTTCTTTCCCTTTCCTTTCCCTCCTTCTCTCTTTCCATCGCTCGAAATCGAGAGCTCAGCCAGTAACAGAGATGGACGGAATCACGTCGCAGCTGAAGGGAGGAATTTCTCGCCAATTCTCCACAGGTTCCAATAACAAAATTGTTTACTCACTGCAATTGCATCAATCACCTTCTTCGCTTCCCATGATGATATCAATCCCTCCAATCACTTATGTTTTGCTTTGTAAAAATGGAAACGAAAAATAATGCAGATGTAGTACTGAGTCCAAATTGGAGAATAAGTAGTAAAGAAGTTTACTTTGGTAATTAATTTCTTCATCTATTTGCTTCAAGGTAATGCTCATACATGAAATGATACTTCGCAGGAATATAATCCTTGAATCTGTTATCAATGGAAACAGGAGAGTAAGATCCTGATAAGAACCCGTAATTACAATTAGCAATATTGTTTCAGTTTCCTACTTTGCTAAAAGGTCAGTGGAAAGAGAAAGAAATAGAGAGATCAGAAGCCAATAAAAAACGGTACTCAAACTTGAGGAATTGATGTTAATAGTATTGATTTGGATGGAAGGACTGCGTTGCATATTACAACTTGTGAAGGATACGTTGACGTGGTCAAATTATTGTTGAGTAAAAGAGCTAATATGGATGTCTGTTTAATTTCCTAACTAGCTTATAAGATATTCTAGAGAGAGAAAGGGAGAATTAGAGAGAGAAGTGATGAAAGACAAAATAAGAGAGAGATGAGAGTTAGAGAGAGAATGAGAGAGATGAGAGTTAGAGAGAAATAATTTTTGAAAATGGAGTATAAAGAAAACAAGTATGAAGTTTGAAGAGAGAGAAATAATTTTTGAAAATGGAGTAGAAAGAAAATAAGGATGAAGGTTGAAGAAGATGATTTTATAAAGGATATAAAAGTAATATTATATTTATTGGGTTAATTTTTTATTTTTAGAAAAGTTAAATTGCTGAGGTGGCGCGTTGACTTCGGGTTGACCGGTCACAATTACCTGCGGTATACTTTAGTGGGAGGTCACCAAAAGATTATACATTTTAGTGTGCAAAATTGAAGGTTGTACACCAAAGTGTGAAAATAGGTAAAGGTTGTACACCACGTATGTAATTTACCCTTACAACGACCCCTCTTGCTACGCCAAAAATCGCTTTTGGCCCTGAATTGACGGTCTAGAGCCATCCTTTCTCGCGAGTGTACTGCACACCCAGGCGCTCTGCTTCCTTCACCTCTAGGAAGTTGTTTGTTGCCCCCGTGTCAATAAGAGCTCTGTTTATACTGCCCCCAATTCCGACCTCCACGAACAGGCATCCCGACCGTACTACTTTGGCTACTTCGACTTTTGCTTGAATGGTACCCAGGATCTGTATCGACCCCATGTGGGTTTCTGGCTCGTCCTCTGTCCGTCTCTGCTCATCGCAATTGTCCATGGCAGCTATCTTCTTGGTCAGGCAGTCCCTGGCTTTGTGAGGACCTTGACAAAAAAAAATATTCAATTGGGGTCCGGGAACGTACTTACCCTCTTTACCTATGTACTGCTTAGAGGAGTAATTGTCGTCTTTCCCTTGCGACTGTCCGTTCCCATTTGTCTTGGAAGAGTATGACGTCTGTCTGTCTCCCCCACTCTTTCCCTTGCTTCTATCGCCCTTAGACTTGTCCTTCTCTGGTCGGTTTCCGTCTCGCTGGTGATGCGGGGCATCTTTCCCTAGGATCGGGTCCGTACGAGGGAAGTCGGAGGAAGAACCAAGCACGAGCAACAAGCGAGTAAAGAGGCCCAAAACAGTGCCACACAACACACCAGCAACTCGAGCACGCTCCGCGTGGGTTAAAGCATGCTCCGCGTGAAGGAAAGTTTGATCTGGAGAAAGTTCAGCAGCCAATCTACGCTCCGCGTAGATTTGGGCATGCCCCGTGTAGACTTGGGCACGTCCCGCGTAAAGTGAGTACTGATCCAGAGAGGAGCTCAACAGCCAAGGCACGCCCCGCGTGCCTTCAGCTTAAGGAACTTGCTCTTTACTCCAGCTTCCTCCTTAATTACAATCCTGCCACTCCTTATTTACAACCCATGTCACTCCCTAATTACCATCCATGCCACCCCTTTACCATTAACCCAATTTACCCTTTAGCTTTGTATTTTAAGTAGTTATGTAATTTACCCTTTATGTAATTTGGCAATTAGGTTTTTGAGATGATATAAATTCATCTCTTTCTCTTTGTAATGTTTAACTTTTTATCAATCAAATATAATTCTTCTTCAAGAAGCTTTGTTAAGGTTCTACCTTCAACAATGGGGATTTTATTATTCCTATGGATTTAGTCCATGAAATTGGGATTCACTCCTTCTAGTTTAGCTAGATAAGAACATCTTTGTTAGTTTACGATTAAAACTAACACGTCACGAATTCAGATAAAACCGATCTGTATCAGTTGGTATCAGAGCCGATCGTTTTCCTTGAACGGAGACTTCTTTCGACTATGGTTCAACCAAGTTCATCTCATGGATCCGAAGAAACCGCCATCAAGAGGGGAGAGAGTTTTACATCTTGGAGCAAAGGGCTTGAAAAGAGGTTTAGAGAAAGTAGCCGGAAGAGTGATGAGTCTTTGAGGAGACTTCTAGCCACTTGCGAAGATCTTCGCCTAGAGATCTGAAAGCTTGCCCAACCAACCATGGAGGTTCCTCCTAAAGATCCATCACCAATCTTTTCTCCATCACACATTGTAAAGGTAAATCCTAAACTTCCAATTTCTAAGGTTGAAGTTATGGATAGTCCTATTGCTAGGAAGAAATTGGATGTTTGTGATGTTGTTTGTGATGTTGAAGTGGATTTAGATTCTTCTTATGAATTTATTGATGATGAAATTGTGGAGGAGGATTTAGATTCATTTGTGGATGAGGAGGAAGGGATGCTTGTATGTGAGAACATGGGGGAGGTTGACTTTGTGTGTGCTAAAAATGAGAAAACCCATGTAGCAAGGAAAGCTCCTTTTGTGTTTGATAAAATGCCCCTTGAACATAACTTCATTGATATGCTTAAAGGAATTGAGGGCATTGATTTTGAGGTTGAGGAGAATGAGGAAATCACATTTTGTGTGGAGGTTGATGACTATGGAGATGGGAGAGATGTTGGTGGCTCAACCATGTTGGGTGGTTGCATGTCTTTTGAGTCAAGCGGCTTGGCACGTGAGTTAGTCGGCTTGAGCTATAGGGGGAAGCCAAGAGGAACGATAGGTCGTGGGAGAAAACAGATTGGGGACAAAAAGGGACGCAAAATGGCGTATGGTTAAGAAGAAGATGAGCTACGAAAGGAGATTGATGGAGAAGGAAACTTCAAAATTGAGCTAGTTAACGAAGATGAACTTGACTATTATGAGCGAGAGTTCCGGAAGGGAATGGAGGAAAGTGGTGATGTGGGACCAACATCCGAAGATGGGAAGTATGCATCCTTCAACGGACAACCACGGGGCATTCTACCTTTGGGAAAGATACCACGTGACATTGCATGGGATCCCAGAGGTCGTATGCTATGTCTTCCTCATAGTCGCTTGAGCTTCAAGGAAACGGATAAAGAGTACTTGGTGACGCCTCTAGTAAGAAATGAGATTCTTAGCACATGCACATTAGGAATGAACCGAGCCTTCCACTTGGTAAATTCGGAACTTGTTATTGGGCTCTTGATTGAGATGTATGTGTTGGGATATATGTTGTGTTGGTTGAGGGGACATCAACCCTATGAGGAGTCCATGAGGAGTGATTTTATGGTGAAGAGGCTGAGTTTCAAGAATGGTCGTCCGGGTGATGTAGAGAAGATGGGAGGAATTCGAGAATGGCGGGATAGTGGCCAAGTTAGTGAAGCGGCAACTCTAGAAGTCGGAAGATTGTTAACCCAAGGCGAAGAAGGAGTCAATACAAGTGTTCTTGGATCACTATGAAGTGGGTTGACAAGTGTCGTCGGGATATTCCATGTGATATCGGCAATGAGCGAAGGAAAGTTATGACCAATGTCCATGTTCGTGAGGTGGAGATCAAGGAGGTCCGAGGTTAGTCGGTTCAACATGTCGTGGGAGTGTGGAGGAGCTTCCAAGACATTGTGGAGGATTGGTTTGATCAACTTCGTCGAGATATTCCGTTCGATGTCGGTCGGAGATTGAGGCGAGCATTACGGGGGATGAGCACCGGGGGCAAGACACAAGTTGGGGTGTGGGGAGAGTTCATGAAGCGAAGGAGAAACCGACAACAATGTTGGCTCTGTTACAACAGAATTATTACTGGCCAAAAATGGAGGATGATGTTCAGGAGTATTCCAAAACCTGCCTAATTTGCCAACAAGACAAGGTGGAGAGAAGGAAAGTAACAGGGCTTTTGCAACCTCTTCCTGTACCTAGCCGGCCTTGGGACAGTGTGTTCCTGGATTTCATCACTTCATTGTCGCGGGTTGAAGATTTTGATTCTATCTTGGTGGTAGTGGATAGATTTTCGAAATATGGGACTTTTATTCTGATGGCTAAGTCTTCCTCTGCTGAAGCAACTGTTAGGGCCTTTTTCAAACATGTTAAATATTGGGGTATTCCTAAAAATATCGTTAGTGATCGAGATGAAAGATTTGTAGGCAGCTTTTGGTCAGAATTGTTCAGATTGCTCGGCTCCAGTTTGAACATGTCCACTAGCTACCACCCCCAAATTGACGGTCAAACCGAAAGATTCAACAGCATGTTGGAAGAGTACCTTCGGCATTTTGTCAACGCGAGCCAACGAAATTGGACCTCCCTATTAGATGTAGCCCAATTTTGCTTTAGTAGCCAAAAAAGCTCAGCTACTAATAAAACTCCTTTTGAAATTGTAACAGGTCAACAACCCTTAGTACCTCATTCTGTAAATATACAATACAAAGGGAAGAACCCCAAGGCCTTCCTCTTCACAAAGGAGTGGAAGCAGAATGAAGAAATTGCTAAAGCTCATTTAGAGAAGGCATCGAAAGAATGAAGAAATGGGCGGATTCAAGTCGTCGTCCGTTAGAGTTTCAAATGGGAGTCCAAGTGATGGTCAAATTGCTTCCAAAACAACTCCGCTTCTTACGCAATCGAGAGAGAAGATTTGTGAGGAAGTATGACGGTTCGGTTCCAATCATAAAGAAAGTAGGTTCAGTATCTTATAAGCTGGACCTGCCCAGTTGGATGTCGGTGCACCTGGTCTTCCATGTCAGCAATTTGAAGCCATACCATCCAGATAAGACGGACAAGAACAGAAACAAGAATACTAGACCCCCAATCACGAAGAAAGCACCGGCAAGCAGAGAAGTCGAAGAGATCTTAGCAGAAAGGATCGCCTCCACAAGCCGACGTTCGTACAAAGAATACCTCGTCAAATGGAAAGCACAAGGCGAAGAAGAAATCAGCTGGAAGAAGGAACCAGACCTCCAACCCTTCAAGCAGCAGATCAAAGACTTCGTCAAGGCTCATTCGAAGGGGATGTCGAACCTCTGAGTGGAGGAGAGTGTTAGGAGGGGGTGAGTTGGGCGAGCGTAATGGGGGGAATTGTTGTAATAATAAATTTTGTAATGAGGAGAGTGAGAGTGACTATTGTAACGGACCGCTTAGTTTTCCCCACTTCGGGCCAATTTGGATAGCCAACGGGCCCGTGGCAGCTAGCCGAGCTGTCGATCCCTGACACACGCAGAGACACTACCCCCCTATAGTGTCTCCTATACCAACTCGGGTCCGTCTTCCGGCAGACACTACGAAGCCCCGTACACCACAACTTTTTACTTTGGGGAGTTAGGCTTATCCAATGGCCACCAAACATTGCACACATCAATTGTATATCCAGAGGAGTCCAGAAGATTCTAGAAGGCACGGGAGAAGTCTTCCAATTTCGAGAATTGGCTAAGAGGATATCTCTGCCCGCAGCTGCCCGCAGATTTAGCCTCGGTTTGTGCCTACGGGCCAGGAAGCTGCCAGACTGCCCAAGCAATGCCCAGAAGGTTCCAGAAACGGCCAGCATTGTCCAAGCAGCGCCCAACAGTATCTAGAATGGTCCACACTAGTCTAATTTAGTTCTCCCTAGAACTTTCTAGATAGAAAAGCCTTGTAATCTTCTAGAACATTCTTAAGAGGCTTTGAGGCCTATAAATAGGGGTGATGGGTCATTTGTAAATCACTCTTAGAAACTCCAAGCTCTCAAGCATACTTGTAAAGCATTCTTTGTGTGCAATACATACTTGTTTATTTCCTCACACTCTTGTGCATTCTACACTTGTGACTTTAATTCGCTAAAGCAACGAAAGCTTGCTAAGGTGAATCGTGGGAGAGGCTGAACTAGCAACTCGGGGGAGAAATTTGCTAGCGCCGCACGGACGACAATTGACGAAGGAATTGTGCCCGTGACAAATGGTATCAGAGCCACAAGTTGAGCCACAAGTTTACCTACAGATTACTGAGGGTTTACTGTCGAATTGCACTATCACAGGAAGGAGTGAGGAAACTGAAGTGACCGGGGTGCAGGAGGAACAGCATCGGAAGAGCAAGAGGGGCCGATCCAGGTCGAGGGATGTCATCGTTGATATCAACGGCAGACTAGCAAAGGTAGAGTCTGCTATTGTCGATGGCCAAGAAAAATACGAGGAGGTCGAGAAGCGCCTGAGCGAGCTCGAGGGAGATGAGCTCCGGGAAGAGGTGATGACGCTCGTAAACCGGTTCGCCGCTGATGGGGAAGAACGAGACAGGACACTGGAAGCCCAGGTTGTTTCTCTTCGGCAGGAGCTAGAGAAAGCGCTTGTCGAGATGGTCACAATGAGGGAAGAGTTGACGCTATGCAGGAGGGCGCTTGCGAGTGGAGCGTCAACTTCGTCAATCTCTAGCCCGCAGCGACTAGAGGTTCCTAAACCTAAGGCATATGGTGGCGCAAGGAATTCAAAGGAGATAGATAACTTCTTGTGGAGTTTGGAGAAGTACTTTAAGGCACTTGGGTTCGTAGAAGACACTAAAATGCTTGATGCGGTGCCGTTGTATTTACAAGACTCTGCGATGGTTTGGTGGCGCATGAAAGAGCAAGAGATGCGGAGAGGTACATGCTCAATCAACACGTGGGAAGAATTTAAGAAAGCTCTCAAGGTACAATTCTATCCCGAAGCTGGAGAATTAGAGAAAAGGGCCAAGTTGAGGCATCTCAAGCAAAGGGGTAGCATTCGGGACTACATTAAAGAATTTTCCGAAATTCTGTTGGAGTTGTCGAATTACCCCCAAGACGAGGCCTACTATTTGTTTTTGAAGGGGTTGCAACCTTGGGGAAGACTGGAGATTCAACGAAGAAACGCCACAGATCTTCCCACCGCCATTTCGATTGCCGATTCGTTGGTTGAATACAACCGATCGGATAAGGGCAAGGCGAGCCACGACAAGAACTTCAAGGGTAAGAGTGTAGGAGAAGGCTCGTCCAAGACCCCTGCCGCAAAGCCTAAAGATGAGAGCAAGCACGCTCATATACCATTCAAGCCGAGGGACGAGAGACGGGACAACAGGCCAATCAAGTGTTTCTTCTGCGAAGGACCACACAAGGCAAGGGACTGTCCCAAGAAGTCGAAGCTGTCTGCCATGATTGAGGAGCGTGAACGGATGGAGAAGGAACAAGAGGTACGTATGGGTTCCCTCCAAATTCTGAACGCAATCAAGGCTAAGGTGGAAGCACCCAAGACGGAGCGTAAGGGGCGACTGTTTGTGGAAGCTAAGATCGGAGGCCGAGTGACCAAGGCACTAGTGGACACCGGTGCAACGAACAACTTCCTCGAAGTCAAAGAAGCTGAGAGGTTGGGTGTGAAGTACACCAAAGAGCGAGGATGGCTGAAGGCAGTGAATTCGGAGGCCAAGTCAATCCACGGTGTAGCCAAGGGAGTGCAAATTCAATTAGGTACGTGGACAGGCCTTGTGGATTTTTCAGTTGTGCCTATGGATGACTATCCGGTAGTGCTTGGCATTGAGTTCTTTGATCGAGTGCAAGCAATGTCGATTCCTTTTGCGGATGCAATGTGCATCCTAGAGGAAGGAAACACGTGCATGGGGCCGCTAGCACGCGAAAACTTGGGCAAGGCCAAGCAACTATCGGCCATGCAGTTATCGAAGGGGCTGAAGCGCGACGAGCCGACATTCCTTGTGGCAATCAAGGAAGAGGGAAGTGGGGACGTCATGCAGGAGATGCCTAAGGAGATTGCCAGCGTCCTTGAAGAGTTCGAGGACGTTATGCCACCAGAATTGCCTAAGCGACTTTCGCCGGAGAGGGAAGTCGATCACAGAATTGAGCTGCTGCCAGGGTCGTCGCCACCAGCGGCAGTGCCTTATAGGATGGCACCTCCGGAGCTTGCAGAATTGCGGAGGCAGCTCAAAGAGATGTTGGACACGGGGCAGGTCCAACCGTCAAAGTCACCTTATGGCGCACCAGTTCTGTTCCAGAAAAAGCATGATGGGTCGTTGTGGTTGTGCATCGACTACAGGGCGCTCAACAAAATTACGGTAAAGAATAAATATCCAATCCCTCTTATTGCTGATCTGTTTGACCAGCTCGGAGGAGCACAGTGGTTCACGAAGCTCAACTTAAGATCGGGCTACTACCAAGTGAGGGTTGCTCCAGAAGACATTCCCAAGACGGCATGTGTGACGAGGTATGGCTCTTATGAATTCTTAGTGATGCCCTTCGGACTAACCAATGCACCTGCCACATTTTGCACGTTGATGAATCAAGTGCTACGTCCGTTCTTCGATAAGTTTGTCGTAGTATATCTTGACGACATTGTGGTGTATAGCGATACCCTAAAAGATCATGTACACCACCTACGGCAATTTTTCCAAGAGCTACGGAAGCACGAATTGTATGTGAAGAAAGAGAAATGTGCCTTTGCTCAAAAGGAAATTCCATTTCTGGGGCACATTATTGGCGGGGGAAAGATTCGCATCGACAAAGCGAAAATTCAAACAATTGTCGATTGGGAGCCGCCTAAGAAGGTCACCGAGCTACGATCCTTCCTAGGCCTTGCCAATTACTATAGAAGATTTGTGAAGGGTTATTCCACAATGGCAGCCCCACTCACCGATTTATTGAAGAAGAGCCAACCGTGGAGCTGGAACGAGAAGTGCCAAGAAGCTTTTGAGAAGCTCAAGAAGGCAATGACGGAAGAACCAGTCTTGGCACTCCCCGATCACACCAAGGCATATGAAGTACACACTGATGCCTCGGATTTTGCGATTGGGGGTGTACTGATGCAAGAGGGACATCCAATTGCTTATGAGAGCCGAAAGCTCAACGAGACTGAGCGTCGCTTTACCGTCCAAGAGAAGGAGATGACGGCCGTAGTGCACTGTTTGCGCCTATGGCGACACTATTTGTTGGGGACGAAGTTCATGGTCAAGACGGACAATGTGGCCATTAGCTACTTCCTTAACCAAAGAAACTCACGCCGAAGCAGATTAGATGGGAAGCATTTTTGGCGGAGTTTGACTTTATAATGGAACACAAGCCCGGTAAAGTAAACCTTGTAGCGGACGCCCTAAGTCGCAAAGGAGAGCTGGCAGCAATCACTACGACAGATTTTCCTTTGGCGGCACAGATCATTGAGGGCATGGAGCATGATCCGTAAGCCGAAAGTTTGAAGAAGTTGGCGATGGAGGGCAAGACTCGCCGATTTTGGCTTGACGACGGATTGCTCATTACGAAGGGGAACTGGGTATATGTACCAAAGTGGCAAGGGCTAAGGAAAGCCATTATGAAAGAGTGTCATAATTCGAGATGGGCGGGACATCCAGGGGTTCATCGGACACTAGCACTCATTGAACGCACCTACTATTGGCCCCAAATGCGGGATGATGTGGAGCTATATGTGAAGACTTGCCTTGTTTGCCAGCAAGACAAGATCGAGCAGGACAAGCCCGCAGGACTTTTATAGCCCCTACCGATCCCCGAGAAGCCATGGGAAAGAATCTCCATGGATTTCATCACTTGCTTACCAAAGTCCGACGGCTGCAGCAACATTATGGTGGTCGTGAACAGATTTAGCAAATACGGGGTCTTTATACCAGCACCGACGAAGTTTAATGCTGAAGACGCCGCAAGGCTATTTTTCAGGTACGTAGTAAAATATTGGGGCATTCCAAAAACCATCGTGAGCGATAGCGACACCAGGTTCACGGGACGTTTTTGGATGGAGCTATTCAAGCTGTTGGGGTCAGATCTGAATTTCTCGACAAGCTTCCACCCGCAAACCGACGGGCAAACTGAGCGGGTGAATCACTTGTTGGAGATTTATTTGCGGCATTATGTGGGTGCTAACCAGAAAGATTGGGCAAAGTTGCTTGATATTGCCCAATTCTCTTATAACTTGCAGAAAAGCGAGTCGTTGGGGGCAAGTCCTTTCGAGATTGCTAATGGGCAACAGCCAACAACACCCCAAGACCTCGCAGTTGGCTACAAAAGTCCGAATCCCGCCGCTTTCAGATTTGCCAATGGGTGGCACGAGAAGGCAGAGTTGGCCAAAGCATCCTTAGCCAAGGCGGTCAAGAAAGCTAAGAAGTGGGCCGACAATAAGAGGCGTCACAGGGAGTTCGAGGAAGGAGACATGGTGCTGGTCAAGCTCCTTCCCCACCAAAGCCGAAGAATTGCTAAGCTACATAAGGGCTTAGTGCGGCGGTATGAAGGCCCATTTCCGATTGAGAAACGTGTGGGCAAGATGGCTTACCGAGTGCAATTGCAGACACACTTAGAGATTCATCCGGTGTTCCACGTAAGCTACTTGAAGCCCTACTACGAGGACAAGGAGGACCCTAGCAGGAACGAGTCCCAGAGGCAACCCACGGCAATCACGACTCAACATGATCGTGAAGTTGAAGAAATTCTTACTCACCAAAGGGTCAAGGCACGTGGGTTCCATCTGGGATATACGGAGTACTTCGTGAAGTGGAAGGGTCTTCCCGATAATGAGGCAAGTTGGGAATGGGACATAACCTTGTGGGACAGCCGGGACGCGGTGGAGGGGTACAACCGAGAAGCAACGGGGTCGTTGCTTGATGGAGTGGGGCAGGATGTAACGGACCGCTTAGTTTTCCCCACTCCGGGCCAATTTGGATAGCCAACGGGCCCGTGGCAGCTAGCCGAGCTGCCGATCCCTGACACACGCAGAGACACTACCCCCCTATAGTGTCTCCTATACCAACTCGGGTCCGTCTTCCGGCAGACACTACGAAGCCCCGTACACCACAACTTTTTACTTTGGGGAGTTAGGCTTATCCAATGGCCACCAAACATTGCACACATCAATTGTATATCCAGAGGAGTCCAGAAGATTCTAGAAGGCACGGGAGAAGTCTTCCAATTTCGAGAATTGGCTAAGAGGATATCTCTGCCCGCAGCTGCCCGCAGATTTAGCCTCGGTTTGTGCCTACAGGCCAGGAAGCTGCCAGACTGCCCAAGCAATGCCCAGAAGGTTCCAGAAACGGCCAGCATTGTCCAAGCAGCGCCCAACAGTATCTAGAATGGTCCACACTAGTCTAATTTAGTTCTCCCTAGAACTTTCTAGATAGAAAAGCCTTGTAATCTTCTAGAACATTCTTAAGAGGCTTGGAGGCCTATAAATAGGGGTGATGGGTCATTTGTAAATCACTCTTAGAAACTCCAAGCTCTCAAGCATACTTGTAAAGCATTCTTTGTGTGCAATACATACTTGTTTATTTCCTCACACTCTTGTGCATTCTACACTTGTGACTTTAATTCGCTAAAGCAACGAAAGCTTGCTAAGGTGAATCGTGGGAGAGGCTGAACTAGCAACATGGGGGAGAAATTTGCTAGCGCCGCACGGACGACAATTGACGAAGGAATTGTGCCCGTGACAAATGGTATCAAAGCCCATAGTGTGCTAGCTGCGCAGTTTGCCGAGCGCTCCGTTGGCCGCGGTGGCGAGTCTAAAAGTGGACCGCAAGTGGTGTGCTCGAAAGCGAGCACGAGTAGGCAGGAAACCGCAGCGAACGATTCGCCAAGCACTCTGAGTGTCGCCCGCACCCTGGAACCTCGAGTGAGACTCCGAGGACGTGGACGTGGCGAGGAGCGCCTCCGAGTCATCTCGACCTCGAGGGGGTGTCGGAAGTGGGTGTTTCACCGGACAGCGCGAGACACGAGCAGGCAGGGAATCTGCACACTGATCCGGGCACGCGAGAAGTTCGTGCACGAGGGCGTTGCACGAGTTGAGTGGGGGAGTATGTCACGACCGAAATTCGTGACGCGCAGACAGAGCGGATGCTTGCTGGTTGAACGTGAAACGTGAGACGCGGGATTAGCAATAAGGTTGAGTACGTGCTATATAGATTGCATCCTATCTTCGGAAGGGTGTACATCTTCGCGAAAACCAGCGAGCACGGAGATGGCAAGGCTAACCTCAAGGAGTTGTGTCGCAACTTGAGGTGCCGCACGGGAGTTGCCTCTGCGTGAGAACTCTGACCCCGTGACAAACTTGTCACGGGCACAATTCCTTCGTCAATTGTCGTCCGTGCGGCGCTAGCAAATTTCTCCCCCGAGTTGCTAGTTCAGCCTCTCCCACGATTCACCTTAGCAAGCTTTCGTTGCTTTAGCGAATTAAAGTCACAAGTGTAGAATGCACAAGAGTGTGAGGAAATAAACAAGTATGTATTGCACACAAAGAATGATTTACAAGTATGCTTGAGAGCTTGGAGTTTCTAAGAGTGATTTACAAATGACCCATCGCCTCTATTTATAGGCCTCCAAGCCTCTTAAGAATGTTCTAGAAGATTACAAGGCTTTTCTATCTAGAAAGTTCTAGGGAGAACTAAATTAGACTAGTGTGGACCATTCTAGATACTGTTGGGCGCTGCTTGGACAATGCTGGCCGTTTCTGGAACCTTCTGGGCATTGCTTGGGCAGTCTGGCAGCTTTCTGGCCCGTAGGCACAAACCGAGGCTAAATGTGCGGGTAGCTGCGGGCAGAGATATCCTCTTAGCCAATTCTCGAAATTGGAAGACTTCTCCCGTGCCTTCGAGAATCTTCTGGACTCCTCTGGATATACAATTGATGTGTGCAATGTTTGGTGGCCATTGGATAAGCCTAACTCCCCAAAGTAAAAAGTTGTGGTGTACGGGGCTTCGTAGTGTCTGCCGGAAGACGGACCCGAGTTGGTATAAGAGACACTATAAGGGGGTAGTGTCTCTGCGTGTGTCAGGGATCGGCAGCTCGGCTAGCTGCCACGGGCCCGTTGGCTATCCAAATTGGCCCGGAGTGGGGAAAACTAAGCGGTCTGTTACATCCTGCCCCACTCTATCAAGTAATGACCCCGTTGCTTCTCGGTTGTACCGCTCCACCGCGTCCCGGTTGTCCCACAAGGTTATGTCCCGTTCCCAACTTGCCTCATTATCGAGAAGACCCTTCCACTTCACGAAGTACTCCGTATATCCCGGATGGACCCCACGTGCCTTGACCCTTCGGTGAGTAAGAATTTCTTCAACTTCACGATCATGTTGAGTCGTGATTGCCGTGGGTTGCCTCTGGGACTCGTTCCTGCTAGGGTCCTCCTTGTCCTCGTAGTAGGGCTTCAAATAGCTTACGTGGAACACCGGATGAATCTCTAAGTGTGTCGGCAATTGCACTCGGTAAGCCATCTTGCCCACACGTTTCTCAATCGGAAATGGGCCTTCATACCGCCGCACTAAGCCCTTATGTAGCTTAGCAATTCTTCAGCTTTGGTGGGGAAGGAGCTTGACCAGCACCATCTCTCCTTCCTCGAACTCCCTGTGACGCCTCTTCTTGTCGACCCACTTCTTAGCTTTCTTGGCCGCCTTGGCTAAGGATGCTTTGGCCAACTCTGCCTTCTCGTGCCACCCCTTGGCAAATCTGAAAGCGGCGGGATTCGGACTTTTGTAGCCAACTGCGAGGTCTTGGGGTGTTGTTGGCTGTTGCCCATTGGCAATCTCAAAAGGACTTGCCCCCAACGACTCGCTTTTCTGCAAGTTATAAGAGAATTGGGCAATATCAAGCAACTTTGCCCAATCTTTCTGGTTAGCACCCACATAATGCCGCAAATAAATCTCCAACAAGTGATTCACCCGCTCAGTTTGCCCGTCGGTTTGCGGGTGGAAGCTTGTCGAGAAATTCAGATCTGACCCCAACAGCTTGAATAGCTCCATCCAAAAACGTCCCGTGAACCTGGTGTCCCTGTCGCTCACGATGGCTTTTGGAATGCCCCAATATTTTACTACGTACCTGAAAAATAGCCTTGCGGCGTCTTCAGCATTAAACTTTGTCGGTGCTGGTATAAAGACCCCGTATTTGCTAAATCTGTCCACGACCACCATGATGTTGCTGCAGCCGTCGGACTTTGGTAGGCAAGTGATGAAATCCATGGAGATGCTTTCCCATGGCTTCTCGGGGATCACTAGGGGCTGTAAAAGTCCTGCGGGCTTGTCCTGCTCGATCTTGTCTTGCTGGCAAACAAGGCAAGTCTTCACATATAGCTCCACATCATCCCGCATTTGGGGCCAATAGTAGGTGCGTTCAATGAGTGCTAGTGTCCGATGAACCCCTGGATGTCCCGCCCATCTCGAATCATAGCACTCTTTCATAATGGCTTTCCTTAGCCCTTGCCACTTTGGTACATATACCCGGTTCCCCTTCGTAATGAGCAATCCGTCGTCAAGCCAAAATCGGCGAGTCTTGCCCTCCTTCGCCAACTTCTTCAAACTTTCGGCTTGCGGATCATGCTCCATGCCCTCAATGATATGTGCCGCTAAAGGAAAATCTGTCGTAGTGATTGCTGCCAACTCTCCTTTGCGACTTAGGGCGTCCCCTACAAGGTTTACTTTACCGGGCCTGTGTTCCATTATAAAGTCAAACTCCGCCAAAAATGCTTGCCATCTAATCTGCTTCGGCGTGAGTTTCTTTTGGTTAAGGAAGTAGCTAATGGCCACATTGTCCGTCTTGACCACGAACTTCGTGCCCAACAAATAGTGTCGCCATAGGCGCAAACAGTGCACTACCATCGTCATCTCCTTCTCTTGGACGGTATAGCGGCGCTCAGTCTCGTTGAGCTTTCGGCTCTCATAAGCAATTGGATGTCCCTCTTGCATCAGTACACCCCCAATCGCAAAATCTGAGGCATCAGTGTGTACTTCATATGCCTTGGTGTGATCGGGGAGTGCCAAGACTGGTTCTTCCGTCATTGCCTTCTTGAGCTTCTCAAAAGCTTCTTGGCACTTCTCGTTCCAGCTCCACGGTTGGCTCTTCTTCAATAAATCGGTGAGTGGGGCTGCCATTGCGAAATAACCCTTCACAAATCTTCTATAGCAATTGGCAAGGCCTAGGAAGGATCGTAGCTCGGTGACCTTCTTAGGTGGCTCCCAATCGACAATTGCTTGAATTTTCGCTTTGTCCATGCGAATCTTTCCCCCGCCAACAATGTGCCCCAGAAATGGAATTTCCTTTTGAGCAAAGGCACATTTCTCTTTTTTCACATACAATTCGTGCTTCCGTAGCTCTTGGAAAACTTGTCGTAGGTGGTGTACATGATCTTTTAGGGTATCGCTACACACCACAATGTCGTCAAGATATACTACGATAAACTTGTCCAAGAACGGACGTAGCACTTGATTCATCAACGTGCAAAATGTGGCAGGTGCATTGGTTAGTCCGAAGGGCATCACTAAGAATTCATAAGAGCCATACCTCGTCACACATGCCGTCTTGGGAATGTCTTCTGGAGCAACCCTCACTTGGTAGTAGCCCGATCTTAAGTCGAGCTTCGTGAACCACTGTGCTCCTTCGAGCTGGTCAAACAGATCGGCAATAAGAGGGATTGGATATTTATTCTTTACCGTAATTTTGTTGAGCGCCCTGTAGTCGATGCACAGCCGCAACGACCCATCATGCTTTTTCTGGAACAGAACTGGTGCGCCATAAGGTGACTTTGACGGTTGGACCTGCCCCGCGTCCAACATCTCTTTGAGCTGCCTCCGCAATTCTGCAAGCTCCGGAGGTGCCATCCTATAAGGCACTGCCGCTGGTGGCGACGACCCTGGCAGCAGCTCAACGTCCAACATCTCTTTGAGCTGCCTCCGCAATTCTGCAAGCTCCGGAGGTGCCATCCTATAAGGCACTGCCGCTGGTGGCGACGACCCTGGCAGCAGCTCAATTCTGTGATCGACTTCCCTCTCCGGCGGAAGTCGCTTAAGCAATTCTGGTGGCATAACGTCCTCGAACTCTTTAAGGACGCTAGCAATCTCCTTAGGCATCTCCTGCGTGACGTCCCCACTTCCCTCTTCCTTGATTGCCACAAGGAAGCACCCAAGACGGAGCGTAAAGGGCGACTGTTCGTGGAAGCTAAGATCGGAGGCTGAGTGACCAAGGCACTAGTGGACACCGGTGTAACGAACAACTTCCTCGAAGTCAAAGAAGCTGAGAGGTTGGGTGTGAAGTACACCAAAGAGCGAGGATGGCTGAAGGCAGTGAATTCGGAGGCCAAGTCAATCCACGGTGTAGCCAAGGGAGTGCAAATTCAATTAGGTACATGGACAGGCCTTGTGGATTTTTCAGTTGTGCCTATGGATGACTATCCGGTAGTGCTTGGCATTGAGTTCTTTGATCGAGTGCAAACAATGCCGATTCCTTTTGCGGATGCAATGTGCATCCTAGAGGAAGGAAACACGTGCATGGTGCCGCTAGCACGCAAAAACTTAGGCAAGGCCAAGCAACTATCGGCCATGCAGTTAAGCGCGAAACACGAGCAGGCAGGGAATCTGCACACTGATCCTGGTGTACAAAAGGTCGTGCACGAGGACGTTGCACGAATTGAGTGGGGGAGGATGTCACGACCTGGATTCGTGACACGCGGACAAAGCGGATGCTTGCTGGTTGAACTTGAAATGTCGGGTGCGGGATTAGCATTAAGGATGAGTACGTGCTATATAGATTGCATCCTATCTTCAGAAGGGTGTACATCTAGGCACTAAACTGGTTCGGGAGCTGATCCCGCTCCCCTGATGAGCCCATGGGAGGGCGAAAACCAGTGAGCACGGAGACGACAAGGCTTACCTCAAGGACTTTGGCCCAACTTGAGGTGCCGCACGGGAGTTGCCTCTGCGTGAAAACTCTGACCCCGTGACACTATGTAATGGGGCAATGGGGGAGTGTGCCAAGGCATTTGGGGTAGTGGTGAATGAGACGTTGTAATGTTCACTGCTAGTAGGCTCAAACTTGGCATAAGAAACACTATAGGGGGGAGGGACTATCCTCCCCGGGACTTGACGCTAGGATTAGCGTAAGATACCCCTGTCTCGCCCTACTGCCAGTGTTAGGATGTCGAGGGTGTAATATTTTGTCTTTTGATAAAAGTCTCCACGCATTATTCATACACTGTGTTCCTTTCTGTATGTTGTTGCTTACTGTTATATGTGGCCGGTGTGGATTGTCTGTGTGATGTTACTGTGATGCTTGTCCCTTTTATCTAATCGATATATGGCTTGTCCCTAATCCGTATGCGTGCCTATTGCAGATATTGTAAGGTGTGACTCTTGGCTGGCTTAGCTTTCGAGGAAGAAGCAAGCGCCACACGATGTCAATTAGTTGGCCCCGTGACACCAAGCTGCACAAGGGATTAGAGTGGCGCTATGAGGGGCCATTTCCGGTGGAACGACGGGTAGGTAAGTTGGCCTATAGAATCCAATTGTCATCTCACTTGGAACTCCACCTAGTGTTCCACGTGAGCTATTTGAAGTCTTACTATAAAGATGAGGAGGACCCGAGAAGAAACGAGTCACACAGGCAACCAACAACAATTACGACTCAACACGATCACGAGGTTGCCGAGATATTGGGACATCAAAAAATCAACGCTAGGGGGGCAGCCACCCTAGCTATACCGAATATTTCATCAAGTGGAATGGACTTCCGTACAGTGAGGTGAGTTGGGAACAGGAACTTAGCTTGTGGGACAGCAAGGGCAAATTGGACATTTACCACCGAGAAGCAACGGGATCGTTGCTCGTTGGAGTGGGGGAGAATGTAATGACCGGGCCTAATTATTCCAACACAAAGCAACATTAGAAAGGCAACGGGCCCGTGGCAAGCCGGTAGCACGTTGGGGCTCTCTGGGCAGAGAGTGCCTCCCCTCTATAGTGTGTCCCCATTATGTTCCATTCACCACTAGGCCACCAATCGCGCCTAGACCATCCAACGAACAAGCCAATGGTTTAGGGACACTCTAGGGGACTATATGAGCCTATGAACCTCTTATGACACGGAGGAAATTCAGTTGGCAAGGAGAATTGGCGAGAAGCTAAGTGTACGACCCCGCAGGATTCGGCCAGCAGGGACAGCGGGCCCACGAGTGGCCAACTCAGCCAAAAAGCTTCCTAGAAGCTACCCACTCAGTCTAAACACCACCAAAGTCTCTAGAACACAGATCTTGACCTTCGGGGAAAACTTGGGGGACAAGAAGAAGACTTCATGGACAAAGAACTTATGGGCATTGAATGAGAAGACTTCAGAGTTGACTATTGCTTGGTGGAGGTTCAACCACATCACCATCCATGTTTTGTATAAGCAGGGGGATAGGCTTATTGTATCATACACATAGAATTGTACTATATTGCTGTAACGTGATTCTTTATATTAATAAGAATTATCTTCCTCACTTTGCTTGTTGTGGACACTGGAGTCGTAGCCCTGTGATGAAAATCTTTTAAAGATGATTGGAAATATGATCAGAAATGGATCACGGAAAAATCCCTCGTTAGAAAGCCAAAGTCAACCATTTTCCATTCAAAACCAAATTTCTTTAGAGCACCAAATAGAATTTTTGGATATCTTAGTGAGTCATGTCCCTCGAGAGTGCCATAACGCACTTTCCCCGGCTCAATTCAGAGATCTAACGAAGAATCTGTTGACATTTTTAGGTGAAATTCGAGATAAAATAGAAAATAACCTTAGTTCGGGTCAGTTTTAGCCTTGGGTTATTAGATGAAAAAATGTCTGTCTCGTCGAAACGAGTCCAATGGCACAAAAATCGTCGAAATCGGAGGTCGGAAAGGACGTTTTCTTAATGTAAAACGTATGTGAAAGGGATTGGAGGAAGAATGCCACGTGTCGGCGCGTGAAAGGTTCACGCCAACCACACGCTGACACATGGCAGCGCGCGTCAGGGATGACGTCAGCCCTGCACCATGCTCCTTTGCCCTTTTGCTTTCGGCGGAACCTTTTAAAAAGGTTGATAAATTACTCTTTAAACCCTGCCTCATTTTCCTTTTCCAAATTTAACCCTAAACCCTAATATTTCTCTATAAATAGCAGCTCTTTCACAGCTTTTAGGGGACGAAAATAAGGACAAAAATTGCACTAAAAATAGCCGCAACTCTGTCTCTACCATCCGACTAAAACCCAGCCATTTGGATATTAATTTCGTGTTCTATTATTTGTGATTTTTCCAATCATCCCACAACCTAGGTAAAGGTTTCTGATTGACAAATCATGTCTACTATTTAATATTTGGTACTGTAAAATATTGATTATTCATCCCTTTTCTTATTTGATTTTTCTTTGTTGATTTTTATTGTCAATAGGTTGTCAAATATATTTTCTGTATATATTTGATCCCTAAAATCGATTTAATTTAACCCTAAAACAATGATTTACCAGTTAAATCATTTGTTTTGAGCCTTTTTTTATTTATTCCAATCAATCTACTCTTCTAATACTTTTATTTTTGAATCTGATATCAATAACATTACAAGTTAATATTATTGATCTAATTAATTCTTTTTGTTCATAACAATGATTTGGGATAAACGAATCAACTCGAGATAAATTTTATCTCACGATCGTTCAGACACCAATAGTTATAATAAAACTTTCTTTTCTATTTCTTTGATTTCTAACCTAATAATTTTTTATTTATTCATTTTAGTCCCTAATTTAGAACTTCTTGTTTTATTCGTTCTAATCCCTAATTTAGAACTTTTCGTTTTATTCACTCTAGTCCCTAATTTAGAACTTTTACTTTTATTCATTCTAGTCTCTATTTTGGAACTTTATATTTTATTCACTTTGATCCTTAATTTAAAGTTTTCCACTTTCTTTCAATTAGACCCTTAAATAAACTTTTTAAGTTTATTCAATTTAGTCCTTTGTCCATTTTTACACCATAACTAATTGTACAACTATGTTATTTGCTTCTAATCTTTTATTTTGGTTGATATGAGTATGGAGAAACATTATTTTGGTGCGGATTGAAGACCCGGGAATGCCCGGATGTAATTGTATTTAATTTTGTACATATTTCATTGCTTTTAGGGTTGTAATATTTTGTTTATTTTCTTTTGTATACAATTGTGCAATATGACATGAAACAAAAATGATTTTTTCCAAACAAATCACATTCAAAACGAATTTAAAAAGCTTAAAATAGTTATTAATAGTCTGATTGTATTTAGAAATGCTAAGTAGAAGGCCGGTGGGTTCACCGGGCGATTTTGGGGGTGCTTAATATTTCCTTTCGATGAGATATTAACCTTCCCCAAGCGTACCTAACTTCCCGAACCCACTTGCTTCCCGCAAGGAATCTCAGTAACATTCTCGGACCTAAATTCCGGGTGGCGACTCTTTCTCCGACACCGGCCCTACCGAGCTAGTCGTTTTCTCTAGTGGACCTCGAGTCCAAACAGCACCGTAGTAGTCATGGCGGACCTCCCGCGGGTGAAAGCCTGTCGAGGTAGGCTTCGTCTACACTTGTCTTTGCTTATTTGCTATAATTTATCCTTGTTCCAAAATCATTTCGCTGCTATAATATGTCCTTGTTCCAAAATCATTACGTTGTGCAGTTTAATCTTGCTTTGTCATAACATTTAGAAAGGTTCGAGTCAGGCTGAGTAGCAATCAGAGATAGAATTGTTAGTGTCGCACGGGGTTCAATTGTCGAGAGAATTGTGCCCATGATAGTTGGTATCAAAGCCAGTTTACTAACGAACCGACAGATTTAGCAACAGAATCAAATACATCCAGCCAACTGAAGATGTCTGGAACCAGTGAAGAAGGAAACATGACTATGGTTCAAGCCGAACCCAATGGAGCAAAGAAGACCAGGAGAGATGATCTCAGTCCCGAGATATCCTTGCCGATGTCAATATTAGGTTGGACAAAATGGAGTTGTCCTTAGCCGAAGGCCTGGAGAAGTTCGAGGAGACAGAGCAACGACTCGACGAACTCGATGTATATGAGTTCCAAGGAGAAGTGCTTGCTGCCGTGGACAAGGTCGCTGCAGACACCGAGGAACTAACCCAAACGTTGGAGGCCAAAGTTGTTTCCCTACGTCAAGAAGTAGACAGAATTCTTACTGAATTAGTCACAACCCACACCGCTCTTGGCGACACAAAGAACGAACTGCCGGTATGTAAACTTGTCATCGCCAATGGTGTTTCATCTTCGTCGTTTTTGGGTACACAGAGAATAGATGTTCCGAAGCCAAAGCCTTACAGGGGAGCCAGAAGCGCCAAGGATATAGATAATTTCTTATGGTGCTTGGAAAAATATTTTCGCGCACTTGGCATCACGGAGGATGCTCGGAGGATAAATGTTGTACCGCTCTACCTCAACGAGACGGCCATGGTATGGTGGCGCCGAAAAGAGCAAGAGGTCTAGAGGGGGACTTGCACCATTGACACTTGGGACGAGTTTCAGAAGGAGCTACAGACCCAGTTTTACCCAAAATCTCGGGAGCTTGAGAAGAGAGTGAGGCTCGGACACCTAAAGCAACGAGGTTCGATCTGAGACTATATCAAAGAGTTTTCGGATATTCTTTTGGAGCTGTCGAACTATCCACAAGACAAGTCCTACTACCTTTTCATCGAAGGATTGCAAAATGGGGTCAGAGTGGAGATCTGACGACGTGGCGAAAAAGAATATAAAATTATTTAATATAGAAAAATACGTATATTTGTAACATATATCTTTAAAAATTGTGCAAATATCAACATTTCAACAACAATATCATTGGAACAAACTTAAAAATGAATTATAATAAAGGAAAAAAATAAATTCACAATTAAAAATGCTTTTTTCATTGTCACTTAGGCGGTCTAGGCGGTGCCAAGGCGGTCTAGGCGGTACCAAGGCGGCCTAAGCGGAGCCCAAGCGGATGAAAATCGCCTAGGAGTCAATAAAACGCCTAGAGGGACTAATCGTAGCAAATCGGGACGAATTCTCGATTTCGAGCGTCTAGATGAGACCTAGGCGGCCTTCGTTTCTAACAGAGTTTATATCACATTTTGAAAGTGAAAATGAGTAAAATTAAATGGCGGCCATAATTTACACACCATAGCCATATGTGAGAATGCAAAAGCAAAACCTCCACAACAAATATTTAAAATTTACCATTTTTTGTGATGAGTCGTAATCTGCATTGCTTTCTCCATAAGAATACAATGGAACATCTATTGAATTATTATCTCCATTTGAAGAACCATCATGTTGACTTCCTGAAACAACCATTGGAATAAATTAATTTAGTTTGGAAATTGATGATTGAGTTTCAAACCAAAGAAAGAAATTCAAGTTCGTTTAACATGAGATACAGCAGGAATGACCAATTTCTCAACATTTAAAGAGCCTAGACCAGTTTCGATTGCAGTTAGAATTAGCAGCCGGCACATTCCTTAAAAATTTCAATACAATCCACCTATAAAGGGCGGCCCGGTGCATTACGCGTCCCCACTAAGCCAGGGTCCGGAGAGGGGTCCCACCACAAGGGTGTACTGGGGCAAGCCTTCCCTTGCCAATTTTTTTGGCAAGAGGCCGCTCCTAAGACTCGAACCCGTGACCTTCGGTCACATGACAACAACGTTTTACCGTTGCACCAAATGGAAGCAGAACCTGACACTTAAATGGAAACGAACATAAGGGGAAATGTTATTTAAAAAAAATATAGTCAGGAAATGATATTGAAAACGAAAAAGAAATGGAAATGAA
This sequence comes from Euphorbia lathyris, assembly GCF_963576675.1. NCBI lineage: Eukaryota > Viridiplantae > Streptophyta > Magnoliopsida > Malpighiales > Euphorbiaceae > Euphorbia > Euphorbia lathyris. Next base: position 80,757,808 of record NC_088918.1, on the reverse strand, counting down.
CACTAAATGCGGAAACACGAGTGAAGAGTTTCCATTCAACACTAAATGGGGCTTGTCTCAAAATGGTCACTGAACTTCAATTCGTCTCAACAAGTCATCCAATTTTGGTTTTTGTTTCAATAAAATCACTCCGGTGACTTCAGAACAAAAAAAAGGAGTACCGAAATTGTGATTAAATTTAATTACATACAATTACTTGGGGTCTCTTTTTTGCAGATAATAGAATGGAGCAGGTAACTGATTTCGGCACTTGGTTTGCGGGGCTGCTCAATTCCTCTCATCCTTTAATCTCTTCAATAGCAGTCATTACATGGCACATTTGGAAATACCGTAATCAGGTGGTCTGGGAGAAGAAGTACAGCCTCCCTGGTTCGGTCTACACACAGCAACAACTGAGGAAAAGGTTTGGAAAGAGGCCCGTATTCGACATAGAGCATCCCCCTCCAGAACCTAATACTGATGCTGGAAAATGGAAAAAACCAGTACAAGGCTTTCTGGTTTGTAACGTGGATGCGGGCGTCCGCCCTGAAGCAGCGTTCTGCTCGGTCGGAATGCTAATTCGGGATCACAACGGGAACTGCATCAGGGCTAGAAATGCAGGACTTTCAGATACTATCGATCCAACGTTGGCAGAGGCGATGGCAATAAGGGAAGCTCTAAGCTGGATCAAGCACCTCAACCTCACCAATATTTCCGTTCAGTCTAATTGCCTCAACGTAGTCAAAGCCATTCAACAACAAGAGTTTAATTTTTCTTACTTATCAGATATCATTCAAGCTTGTTGTTCTATTTTACGAGATTTGAATTCCATTTCAATCTCTTTTATTAAACGATCAGCGAATCTGGCAGTCCATTCTTTAGCAAAAGCTGTTAGTTCTAGGTCTGATTGGGGTGAGTGGGCATGTCCACCACCGTTCCTTAGCGATGTTATTCTTTCAGATTTAAGTCAATAAATTTCATTCTTTTATTCAAAAAAAAAAAAAAAAATCCACGATCAACAAAAGTTACTGATTGGAATAATTTGTGAGTGAAATTTGCAAAACAAATACAATAGTTAACACTAAAATAAACATAGTAGTCAAATCCGAACACAAATAATCAAACACATTGAAAACCAGTTAATATAAGAGTCATTCCAGTAATCCTTTTCATGTGAAGTCACATGCGTGACTTTATTGAAACAAAAATCAAAATTGGATGACTTTATCGAGACAAATGAAAGTTGAGCCACCAACACTGCATTTAACCCCAATGTTGCCTCTTCCTTTTTTTTCTCAACAAGTTAAACCCTGACTCGATATTCCTCTAAGCAACATCTAAACCCAATCACAAGAACCAAACAAAGCAACATTCATCCAAAGAAACATTCATCATACCCACGGGAGCTAAAAAGTTATCAGAACAACGATCAAAAAAGTTCATGTTCCAAAATAGAGGCATCAACAGCAATAAACCAAGTTTATAAGAACATGGATTCCGATGTATAATAATACTTTCCTCTACCAAAATTTATAATAACCTTTCATAAACCCACACGACCACATTTAACAAATTGTTAGTGCAGGAATAATCAAATACCATACCTTTAAACAATGAACTTTAATTTCCCCAATGTTCTTGCAGCACTTTCTCTGCATTACAGAACCACAAAAATTGAAACCGATTCAATCAATCGATTAAGATTGATTAGCGCATTGTAATTGAAGTGAAGCTTTCATGAGATAATCAATGGCAATGATGCAATTTCAGTTTAAAAAGCTAAAATCCGATTAAGATAAAAGGAAAGACGATTACTCTTGAGATCGGAAACGGTTTCCGAGGTGGAGACCGTGGTGGTGAAGTGAGTTCCGATGCTGGTGTCTATTAAGACTGTATTGGACTCTGGTGTTCCATCGGAAGCCTTTTTCCCCATTAACGAGAGCTGTTACTGCACGAATAATCAAATCCCATACCTTGAAACCATGAATTTTAATTTCCCCAATGTTCTTGCAACACAAAACCACAAAAATTGAATCCAGTTCATTCAATCCATAAACGATTAAAATTGATTAAGCTTTCATGAGATAATCAATGGCAATGATGCTATTTGAATTTAAAAAGCTAAAATCCGATTAAGATAAGGATAGACAGACAATTACTGTTAAGATCGGAAACGGTTTCAGAGGGGGAGACGGTGCTGATGAAGTGAGTTCCGATGCTGGTGTCTATGAAGACTGTATTGGAGTCTGGTGTTCCATCGGAGGCCTTTTTCTCCATTAATGAGAGCTGTTACTGATAATGGGGTTTTAGGTACCTGACATTGATTATGGGGTGTAGCAAAGAAGCAATGGGCTCTCTGATCAAAAAGAAAAGACGAAGAAGCAGTGAGCTATTTGAATGAGTGGGGACTAAACTCCTTTTTAATCCATACAGGTATAAATATATCATTAACATGTAAAATTAGATCTCACAATTTCGTGTTCAAATCGTGTTCCTGTTGAAAAGAGTAAACCTAAACTCAACTCAAAAACTTTTGTGTCATAATCGTGTTAACATATTTGGGTCAGTGTCGATTCTATGTCGTGTTTTTGGGTTATACATATATATTAATGATAAGTTTTAAAAATATAAGAAGATATTATATTAGCTTAATACATTAACAACTCCCTAAACTTGTCCATAATAGTAGATTGGTTCTCTGAACTTTGCAAGTATGTCACCAGCTTCCTAAACTTGCTTATTTCGTATCACCAGCTCCCTAAACGTGTCCATAAGAATTGATTAGCTCCTTGAACTTTACAAGTGTCTTACCAGGTCCCTAAACTTGCTTATTTCGTAACAACTAAATACAAAATCATAATACTAACTCGGATTAAGGTGTAAAAATACCCATAACGTTTTGGGTCATGAGTATTTTTACTTCTAACATCTAAAATGGTGCAATTTTACCCTTAATATTAGTAGTCGATTTGAACTGATAATTAAGAGCAGTTTTATCCTTAACGTTTAAACTGATACAATTTCACCCCTAACATCGGCAGCAAGATACTAATTTATCCCTAACATTGACAAGTAGAGTCAATTTGAGAAATAATTCATCAAATTATCTTCTCATCATTTATACTTCATGTGTGCGTCATTCTATCGCTCATTAGTAACATGTCACAAACATATAAATAGAAGTGAAAAAAATTAAAATTAAACAAAAAAATTAAACAAGCTTCTCCAATCCTATTATTAATTCATAGAAAATGTAAAATATTTTTTCTAGAACCAACTTATATGCAACTGATGTAGAATAAAATATAAAATATATGTATTTTATAATGATGTGTGAAATTGATCTAACATGTCTACGTTATAAATTAAATTGCTTTTGATTATCAACATTACGAATAAAATTGTATCTTTTTTAATTGGAATTAAGAGTGAAGGTACCAGGACAGTGAATCCCAACTAGGTTAGCACCCCCTGCAGCACTGAAACCTCGGACCTGCTTTATTAAAAATGAAAAAGAAAAAACATACAAAGAGAGAGAGTGTTGGTCCCTTGTAAGGTTGCAAGTATAGTTCCAAGGGGGGGTTAGGAACTATTTAAACTTTTTCGCAATTAGGGCAGACTTCTTTTTCTAAGGAAAAAGGTTTTAACAGCGGTGCTGAGTAAACAGCAAGATACTGGCTTAGTCAACTGGTGACTAGGTCAGTTTCTTAGCTTGAGTCAGGAGATAGTACTTAGAGTCTATTCCTGAGCTCAGATGTTCAACGCGCACAACTCAACTTGACCTCTTTACTTGGTCAGTTTTTGGTTATTTTAAGCAAGCAATATATATAAGGAGTTAAAGGTAAGAAATACTTTACTCAGCAGATTTATCCAGGTTCGGCTTCTTCTAAGCCTACGTCCTGTCCCCGGAACACGTTCCGAGATTTCGAATCCTCTACTGAGCTCTTTAAAGGTAGAGCCTCAAACCTTTTACAATCTTAGCAACTGAGTATAACAAGAGTACCTTCCTCTATACCTCTACTCAATCCTAATCTCACGCTGAGTACTATAACCGAGTACTCAGCCTCTCCTTTCTAATCTCTAGAAATGATAAGTGTTTGTCCTATACAAAGATTTGCTAAGACACTTTAGACGATTGAAATAATCACTCTAGACTTTTACACAAATGTATGAATTGTAGTGTAAGATTTGCTTTGCTTCTTTGCTTGCAGAACTTGTATAGAAATTTGGTCAGCGTAATGGCTTGATCAAGTTCTGTGTTGAGTGAAGCTTCTGATGGCACTATTTATAGAGACGTCTTGAGGCATCGGTCATTTCGAATTTCGAAATAACTGTTGGAGGGAAACGGCTTTCTGTCATTGTCATCCTGATTTGCTCAGAGCTCTCGACCAATCAGATTTGTGTATCTTCTGTCCTCGGTCAGCTCAGCAGACTGTCTCTCCTTTTATGGTAAAGTCAACTGGACAACATACTGTGTCGTCTGAACTTTACCCGAAGGGGAAATACTTTGTCTGGAAGTTTTCCTTGGGCAGCTGTTGTCTTGTACGTTTGTCGAATCTATTCAGCATCTTCATCTTGAAGTTATTCCCGAAGGTATTCTAGATCCTTCTTTTGCTGAGTTGCGTTTTGTTCAAAACGGCAACGTCTTGACAAACGTGGGCCGAGTTGTACTGAGTTGTTTGACTTGGGCCTTGACTTCTGTATTGGGCTTGGGCCTTTTAATTCTTGTGTCTTATAAATAATTTTAACTCAACATTGAACAAACACATTAGTAGAATAAATCAAAGCATTTAAACTTAGTGTGTTTAGAATATGTATTTTAATTATACTTAAACAATTTTGTCAAATCAAAATTTATGTGGAAAGGTGTTTCAACAAACTCCCCCATTTTGATGTTGGCAAAACTATTCAGCGAGGAACTCAATATGAGCTCCCCCATGATAGTTGACCTTTTATAACTTGGCAAACTCCCCCGTAAGGGTTGAGCTACTGACTTAGTTTTACTCTAAACATTTAAGGTTTAATCGAGTAAGTCTAAGGTCAGTTTTCAGATAGGTCAGCTAATTCAGCATATTCTATTTACTCAGTATTAAGCGGAAGGTTTAATCATATAGAGTGCACTAAGTAAGTTGTTGTTCAATAAGTTCTTAACAGTTAATGTTTTATAAACACATAGGTCAATGTCAAACATGTTATCAGCATTTGATTTAGTCAATAAGTTTTATAAGTTTTAAACATAGCTGATATAAGTTTTAAACATAGCTTATATAACAGTTAATGTTTTATAAACACATAGGTCAATGTCAAACATGTTATCAGCATTTGATTTAGTCAATAAGTTTTATAAGTTTTAAACATAGCTTATATATGTACACAGTAACATATATTAACATATATCATAACTCAAGAATAGGAATAAAAGATGCAGATATGATATATAGATAGTAGTCAGTGTTTACACAACAAAACTAATAGATAAGGCACATAGATTACATCTGACTTAGTCTATACTGAGCTAGCCTATCTATTTCTTTTTCTTGTGTTGCGACTGACTTTGCTCATGCTGAGCTCTGGCTGCTTGTTCTTTCTCCCCCGTTTTGTCAGCATCAGGAGGAGGAAGTCTGAAAGCATCAGTTAAGGCAGTGATAAGTGTCCAATTCAACGTTCAAATGTCCACTTTAATGCTAGGTTATTTAATTAATTTGGTGTTATTTTGGGTATTATTGCTTGTTTTGGTTTGATTTGCCTCCACATGACTCAAATGATTAAAAGGAGCAGAATTGGACTTAATTAAAGCAAATTTGGACTAAAAGGGAATTTGGAGCTGATTTAGAGGAGCTGAAACGAAAATGGAGTTAGTCTTGCCCAAGACTAAGGATTTCGGGAATTGCAGATTCCAGAATTGATCAGGACTCTCCCTTATTCTATCAAGAATGAACCTGGACAGTTGGGAATGACTAAGCATGCACGAAATTAGGAGATATCACAGATTAGAAAAGATTTGTGATTAGGAAAAAGATTATTTTGTTAGCTAATTTTTAGGAGAGGCTTTTCTCTACAAAAAGCCTCATTTACGTTCTTAGAATAAGTTCTTTTTAGGCTTTATTTTTTCAGTATCATTTTTGTTCTCTTTTTGAAACAGAAACATGTGTTCTTCCATGGCTATTCGTAGCTAAACTTCTATATTCGGTTAAGGGTTAATCCAAAGGAGGTTTTTCTTCATTATCGTGAGATTGTTGTGCTTTAATTATTCTTATTAATCTACCGTTTATTTGTTCATTGCATTTAGGGATTTATTCTCGATTGATTATTCAATCTTCGAATGATAACTGCAGGTCGTTCTTTGAATTGGATTGTCATACGGCTGAATTGGTAAAGTTAGAGTTTTACCTAAATGAACCAATCATAGTAGCAATCGATAATATAAATTGAGTTAGTTTTGTATTTGAAAGAATAGATTCAGATTTGACAACCTGAGATTGTCTTTCATGTGACATTAATACAAAATTAATTAGGTTTATTTGAGTCGAATGAACAAGTAATTTAGTTTCTGAATCGTCTACGCTGAGTGTCGGTTGGCTAAGGTCGGGTTTTTCTAATTCATCAGGCTGTCAATAGATTAAATCTTGACCGCTAAGGCAGGATTATTTATTGATTAGGAACTGGTTATACGCGCGTGCTTGACTAGTTTAATATTAAGGAAGAATACTCCAAACCGATCCGGTATGTGTATAAGAGTCTATTTTATCTGTCTGTGATCGATACTGAGTGAATTACCTACCTGTGAACCCCCTTGATCGGATTTCTCCAAAACGTTATTTACAAATCGTATTTACTCTTATTAATTTTATTTTATTTGAAATTCTCAATTGGTTAAATCTCACAAATCAAAACCCTCTGTTTATTTACTTTGTTTATTTATCAAGTCATTATTATTTTGAGTCAGTAATATTCCCTTGGGTTCGACCTTTGCTTACCCTTGTTACAAATCCATAATTCGGTCAAGTAAAGTTATATTTATTTTTGGTGGATTCGACACCCATCAAATTTTGGCGCCGTTGCCGGGGAGTATTCTAACTTGATTTAAAGCAATTTATGACCAGGTCTGAAAAACAATCTGAAGAAGAAGAAATTTCCAGCGAGGAAAGCGAGTCATCTGAAGCAGAAACGATGGCAGACAGAACCTTAAGACAGCTTCATGCGCCCCAGGCTGATCAACAGCCCTTATGCGTCACATACCCAGTCCTAAATGCGGCTTTTGAACTTAAATCGGGACTGATTCATTATTTGTCTAAGTTTCATGGAGTGGAAAGTGAAAATCCACATAATCATCTCAAAGAATTTCACGCGGTCTGCTCAGGTATGAGTCCACAAGGAATAACTGAGGAACAAGTGAAATTAAGAGCTTTTCCCTTTTCTTTGCAGGATGCGGCTAAAGATTGGTTTCTCAACCTGCCATCTGGATCCATCACAACATGGATGGGTACGGCACAAGCATTCCTGGAAAATTATTTTCCAGCTTCTCGAGCAGTAATGATTCGAAGGGAGATTAGTGGAATAAGGCAAAAAGATATTGAGACACTCCATGACTATTGGGAGAGGTTCAAAAGGTTATGTGCAAGCTGTCCCCAACATGGGATAACTGAACATTCTCTTATTCAATATTTTTATGAGGGAATGTTAGGCATGGAAAGAAAGATGATAGATGCTGCTAGTGGGGGAAGCCTTATTGATAAAACACCAAATGCGGCTAAAGATTTGATCAAAAGTATGGCAGAAACTTCCCAACAATTTGGGAAGCAGCAAGATGGCTCAAGGAAAGCTTATGAGGTAAGTACTTCTTCCATTGAAGAAAAAATAAATGTTTTGACATCTCTTGTGCAAAATTTGGTTGTAGGAAAGGTAGTTCAAGTTAAGGCATGTGGGATTTGTACAGTTACTGGACATGCCACAAATGAATGTCCCACATTGCATGAAGGAACACCGGAACAGATTAATGCCGTCCTCGGATATCAGGGGCAACCTCCACATAAGTATGACCCATACTCAAATTCATATAATCCCGGATTACGTGATCATCCGAACCTCAGCTATAAGCAGCAAAATAATGTGCTTCAACCAAATGCAACCCAACAATATCAGCAAAGACCTCAACAATATAGACATGTTCAAACAGATCCAAATTCAGGTATGTTGTCAAATTCTAATGATCAGTTTGTAATGTCTAATCTGCTGAAATTTCAGGAAGAACAAGGCAAGGTCAATGCCAATTTTCAAGCCACCTTATAAAATTTAGAGAAGCAAATGAGTCAGATAGCTACCACTCTGAGTGCAATACAGTCCCAGGGGAAGTTACCTTCACAAACTGATCTGAGACAGAATGTGAGTGCAATTTTGCTTTGCAGCGGAAAAGCATTAGTCTTGCCCAAGACTAAGTCTATTTCCGAATCAGAACAGCATGTGTCAGAGAAATCTGCAAGTAAAGATCAGGTATATGAAAATGAGACAGAAGGTTCAGTTGGTAAGTCATCTGGAGAAAAAGCCACAAATCAAGACACACCTTTGGTAATTAGACCACCTTTCCCTAGTCGTTTGGCCAAATCAAAGAAAGAAAAGGAGGAGAAAGACATCTTTGAGACATTCCGCAAGGTGGAGGTAAATATTCCTTTGCTTAATGCTATAAAACAGATACCCCGATATGCAAAATTTCTCAAAGAATTGTGTGCTAATAAAACCAAGAAAGTTGGATATGAAAAGATAACAATGTGTGAGAATGTATCTGCTGTCCTACAAGGAAAAATGCCCCAAAAGTGCAAGGACAGAGGTATGTTTGCTATTTCTTGTCAAATTGGAAATACTAGCATTAAGAGGGCAATGTGTGATTTAGGAGCGTCCATAAATGTCATGCCTAAATCAATTTATTCATCTTTAAATGCTGGTCCTTTAGAGGAAACAGGAGTAGTAATCCAACTTGCTAACCGATCTATTATTTACCCTGAAGGGTTGTTGGAAGATGTTTTGGTGCAGGTTGATGGATTAATTTTTCCAGCAGACTTCTTTGTTATCGAAATGGAAGATGATGATCATTCCTCAAAGGCATCAGAAATCTTGTTAGGGAGACCATTCCTAACAACTGCTCAGACAAAGATAGATGTTCACAAAGGAACACTGATTATGGAATTCGATGGTAAAATAGTTCAATTTAATGTTTATGATGCCATGAAATTTCCTAACGAAGTGCATTCCGTTTGTGGTATAGATGTTGTCGAACCAATAACACAACATGATTCTGAGTTTTATAGGGAATATGAATTACAGGTGGTTGTTGAAAAGAGCATCAAAATTGAAAGTGTTAGGAAGCTGCAAGTACAGGAGCTTGAAGAGTTGAAGAATGAAGCTTGCGAAAGCCCGAGAACCAATAAGTTGAAAACCAAGAAATTTCATGATGATATGATTATCCAGAAACAATTTTGAATAGGACAGAAGGTATTTTTACACCATTATCGATTGAGATTGTTTTCCAGAAAATTAAAGTCCAAGTGGATAGGACCTTTCATGGTCATGAAGATTTACCCTCAAGGTGCTGTGGAAATTAAGAGCATGGAGAATGGGAAAGTGCAAAAAGTAAATGGCCACAGACTCAAGCCGTTTTACAAAAATATCCCAATTGGAGTCTCTGGAGAAGTTGAATATCTTGACCCAGGAGACTAGCTTTAGAGTTCAAGAGTGTCTAGCCAAAGACGTTAACTAGCGGCGCTATTGGGAGGCAGCCCCAGTTGGTCTTGCTCAAGACCCAAGTTATCCTTCATTTTTTGTATTGTTTTTATTTTGTTTATTTATTTATTTATTTTTTTTCCAGTAACTAAATTAACTACCATCATCTTCTACAATGGAGTCATGAATCTAATTTTCAGGTGTTGAAGAAATGAAAACTAGGTTTAAATGGTGAAATAAGGGGGTCAAATGGACCCTAAGGGAAGCCTGATGTGCTGAGAAATAAAAACAGGGGGAAAAAACTGAAGCCCTAACTCCATCTCTTTCACACTTCGACTCCCACCTTCATTGCTTTGCCGTCAAAACCACCACAGACATAGGCGGAACCTGTTTGATGCTGAAATTCCTAGGAATCGATGGTCAGACCTACTATTGGTGAGTTCTCAACCGTTTCAGACACATCTCACCAAGGCAGCACCACCATTGACGTCGACAGCCTCCTCCTCTGAAATCCTCCTCAAAACAGGGCAGTAAGCACACTTTTCTTTGTAATTTCATTTTTCTCTTATCTGCTGCCCTTCTCCCCTGATTGTTTGAATTCCGCATTGAGGACAATGCAAGGAGAAAAGTGGGGGAGGGATCTTTGCTATAGAAGTGCTGGATTTCATGGTTAATTGGCTGATTAATTTGTTGAAGGGCTTCTGGCTGGCTGTTTTGAAAATTTACTGCTGCTCAAATTTCCAAAGGAGGTTTTTCTTCATTATCATGAGATTGTTGTGCTTTAATTATTCTTATTAATCTACCGTTTATTTGTTCATTGCATTTAGGGATTTATTCTCGATTGATTATTCAATCTTCGAATGATAACTGCAGGTCGTTCTTTGAATTGGATTGTCATACGGCTGAATTGGTAAAGTTAGAGTTTTACCTAAATGAACCAATCATAGTAGCAATCGATAATATAAATTGAGTTAGTTTTGTATTTGAAAGAATAGATTCAGATTTGACAACCTGAGATTGTCTTTCATGTGACATTAATACAAAATTAATTAGGTTTATTTGAGTCGAATGAACAAGTAATTTAGTTTCTGAATCGTCTACGCTGAGTGTCGGTTGGCTAAGGTCGGGTTTTTCTAATTCATCAGGCTGTCAATAGATTAAATCTTGACCGCTAAGGCATGATTATTTATTGATTAGGAACTGGTTATACGCGCGTGCTTGACCAGTTTAATATTAAGGAAGAATACTCCAAACCGATCCGGTATGTGTATAAGAGTCTATTTTATCTGTCTGTGATCGATACTGAGTGAATTACCTACCTGTGAACCCCCTTGATCGGATTTCTCCAAAACGTTGTTTACAAATCGTATTTACTCTTGTTAATTTTATTTTATTTGAAATTCTCAATTGGTTAAATCTCACAAATCAAAACCCCATGTTTATTTACTTTGTTTATTTATCAAGTCATTATTATTTTGAGTCAGTAATATTCCCTTGGGTTCGACCTTTGCTTACCCTTGTTACAAATCCATAATTCGGTCAAGTAAAGTTATATTTATTTTTGGTGGATTCGACACCCATCAGGCAGCTCGAGTCAGTTCTTGGGACAGCTCCTTAAGTTTCTCAGCGCTTTCATTGACGCCGTCAAAGATTGCAACTCCATCAGCTGATACCTCTTCGGGTACGTTGAGTTCAGCAGCACTGAGCATGTTGACGCTAAACGCCTGAGCTTTGCCTTGCCAGATGAGTGCTTCAGTAAGGCCAGCAAAGACTTGGTGAAAGGTCTTTAAAACAGCTGTGTCGTAATACTGACGTTGAATATTGTTATGACGAATGTGGTTGAAGGTTTGTTGTATGATAGACTGCATCTCATTCTGCTTCATTGCGTCAGTATCCATTATTGAAACACCTTTCCACATAATTTTGATTTGACAAAATTGTTTAAGTATAAATTAGAATACATATTCTAAACACACTAAGTTTAAATGCTTTGATTTATTCTACTAATATGTTTGTTCAATGTTGAGTATAAATGTTATAAGTCATAAGGATTGGAAGGCCCAAGCCCAATACGAAAGCCAATGCCCAAGTCAAACAACTCAGTACACTCGGCCCGCGTATGTCAAGACGTTGTCGTTTTGGACAAAAACGCAACTCAGCAAACGGAAGGATCTAGAAGACCTTCGGGAACAACTTCATAATGAAGCTGCTGAGTAGTCTCGACAAAGCGTACAAGACAGCAGACTGGCAAAGGAAAACTTCCAGACAAAGTGTTTCCTCTTTTGGCAAAGTTCAGACGACACAGTATGCTGTCCAGTTGACTTTACCATAAAAGGAGAGACCATCTGCTGTGCTGACCGAGGACAGAAGATACACGATTGTGATTGGCCGAGAGCTCTGTGCAAGTCAGGATGACAACGACACATAGCTGTTTCCCTCCAACGGTTATTTCGAAATTCGAAATGACCGAATGACCAGACGTCTCTATAAATAGTGCCATCACAAGCTTCACAAAACACAGAACTTGATCAAGTCATTACGCTGTCCAAATCTCTACAAGTTCTGCAAGCAAGAAGCAAAGCAAAATTCTTACACTACATTTTCATATCTGTTTAAAAGTCTAGAGTGATTGTCAATCGTCTAAAGTGTCTTAGCACATCTTTGTATTAGGACAAAAACACTTATCATTTCTAGAGATAGAAAGGAGAGGCTGAGTACTCGGTTTTAAGTACTCAGCGGAGAGATTAGGATTGAGTAGAAGTATAGAGGAAGGTACTCTTGTCATACTCAATTGCTGATATTGTAAAAGGTTTGAGGCTCTACCTTTAAAGAGCTCAGTAAAGGATTTGAAATCTCGGAAGTGTTTCGGGGACAGGACGTAGGCTTAGAAGAAGCCGAACCTGGATAAATCTGCTGAGTGAAGTATTTCTAAACCTTAACTCCTTATTTATATTGCTTGCTTAAAACAAACTAAAACTGATCAAGTAAAAGTGGTCAAGCTGAGTTGTCCGCTGCCAACGAATTAGTTCAGGAATAGACTCTAAGTGCTATTTCCTGACCTAAGCAACGAAACTGACCTAGTCACTAGTTGACTAAGCCAGAGTCTTGTCGATTGATCAGCGCCGCTGTCATATAATCTTTTCTTAAGAAAAAGAAATCTGCCCTAATCTTTTAAAAAGGGTAAAATAGTTCCTAACCCCCCCTTGGAACTATATTTGCAACCTTACAAGGGACCAACAAGTGGTATCAGAGCTTAAATGCTCATTACTAAAGGTCTAACAACCTTGAGTTGATCCATACCATGGGCGAAAACAGCACTCGGTTTCTCCCTGGAAACCAGACAACTCAGATATTACCTAAGGGGCTGTCCATTACCAGGCCTCCCCTATTCTTCGGGTCAAACTATACCTTTTGGAAGAATAGGATGAAGAACTTCATTCAAGCTACAAACATGAGTGCCTGGCTATCTATAGTCCAAGGCCCGTTTGTACCTGTGAAAGTTGTTGCTGGCCAGTCAGTTGTTAAAGCTGAGGTTGAATGGACAGAGGATGATCTTAAGAAGCTTCAAAACCATGCTTCGGCTATCAATATGCTTCACTGTGCGCTCGATGCTGCAGAATATAACAAAATCTCAGGTTGTGAGTCGGCACAAGAGATCTGGAAGAAGCTGGAAGTCACCTACGAGGGAACAAACAAAGTAAAAGAATCCAAGGTGAATCAGCAGATGAGACTGTACGAGCTGTTCGAGATGAACAATGATGAGGACATTTCAGACATGAACGCAAGGTTCACCAACATCATTAATGAGCTCAAGAGACTTGGGAAAATCTTCACTGAGGAAGAACAAGTCAAAAAGATACTCAAGAGTCTTCCAAAAGACTGGCAAGCAAAGAAGACAGCAGTTGAGGAAGCTCAGGATTTAACCACCTACAAATATGACGAACTCATCGGTTCATTGCTGACCCATGAGATATCCATGAAAAACTTTGAGGTGAAAGAAAAATCTGATGACAAGAAGCAGAAGTCACTTGTCATGAAGGCTGACTCCACTGACGGGAGTTCAACTGATGATGAGGAGATGGCTATGTTCACAAGAAAGATGAAGAGGCTGTTCAGGAAGAACGACAAATATTCTAAAAAGCCTTACAAAAAGTTTGATAAGTATAAGGCTGACTCAAGCGACAGCAAATACAGAAAGGACAGCTCAAAGCCCATTACATGCTTTGAGTGCCACCAAGATGGCCATATTAAGTCAAACTGCCCCACGCTGAGGAAAGAAAAGAAAAGTGGGAAGAAGGCAATGGTGGCTACTTGGAGTGACAGTGATGAATCTTCATCAACAGAAACTGAGACCACCGAGTCAGCGAAGATATGCTTTATGGATGACGAACTTGCTGAGCCATGCATTTCTGAGCATGCTGACCAATCTGATGAGTCAGATAATGAAGAGCAATCTAATGAGGTAATCTCTCTCTCTCAACTCAGAAATGAAATGGGTAACGCCCTGAGTGATCTGTATACACTTGTAAAAAAGTGTAACAAGAAAATTAAAGCACTCAGCCGGCACTGTGATGAGGTGGAAGAGGTCAAACTGAGTGACCTCAGATACCTTCTTCAAGACAACTCAGTTTTGCATGAAAATATGAAAATCATTCATGAGTCTGTCTCTAAAGTCCAGCCAGTTTCAAAGAAACTGAGGAAGGATGTCACAACCATTCAGAACCAATTAAAGGTTCCAAACAAAAACAATTTTCCGCTGAGAACTCAGTATCAAGGTACTCAGCAGAGACGAAATCCCCAGCGAAAAGTCCAATGTGACTTTTGTGGGAAGTTAGGACACACCACTAAGGTGTGCTGGCACGCTCAGCACTGGGGTGCTGACAAGTCAGTAAAGAGTCCTAAACAGAAAGTCAGTTGTGACTTCTGTGGAAAAAGTGGCCATATTATCAATGTATGCCGCCACAAAATAAAATATGATGCTTTACCTGTTGAACCTAACAAGTCAGGACCCAAAAAGAATTGGGTACCTAAAGGAAACTGATCACAATGCAGGTAAGCCTGAGATGTGCCGAGAAGTAAAAAATGTGGTATATTGACAGCGCATGCTCAAGGCATATGATGGGTGATGAAACTCAATTCATCACGTTTGAACGTAAACGAGGAGGAAGCGTAAGTTTTGGAGACAACAAAAAGGGTAAAATAGTAGGATCAGGCACCGTTGGAGGTAATCCCACTATTGAATCTGTCTCTCTAGTCAGCGGACTCAAATATAACTTACTCAGCGTAGCTCAGCTATGTGATAATGGGAGAAAAGTTATATTTGACGATACTGGATGTAAAATATATGAGGGAAAAACAAATGAGTTAATCTTAACTGCCCCTCGGATAGACAATGTCTTCATGCTAAACCTAGAAAAGAAGTTTTCAAAAACTGTATGCTTAGTCACAAAGGAAGAAAATTCCTGGCTATGGCACATGAGACTTGGTCATGTAAGCATGGACCTCCTGGCCAAATTAGCAAGAAAGCAATTGGTTGAGGGACTGCCTAAACTCAAATTTCAAAAAGATCAATTATGCCATGCCTGCCAAGCTAGAAAACAAACCAAGCAATCTTTTCAAAGTAAAAACATTGTCTCAACTAAGCGTCCGTTAGAAATGCTACACTTGGATCTCTTTGGTCCAGTCCATCCGCTGAGTCTGGGTGGAAGAAGGTTTTCCTTGGTTATTGTAGACAGTGTTATAAAAGTCGTAAGGCGCTAGTCGGGCGGACAAGACCTCAAAAGATTAATCGGGGATTAATCGGGGACTAATCGAGGATTAATCGGATATGTATTTTTCTATTTTTTATATTTATAATTAAATAAATATTATATAAACACATTTAAAATATAAATTATCACATCTAAAAATAATATTAATAATATATAAATATTTGCTTTAAATAAATAATAAAATATCCATAAATATTCATAAAAAATATGTCTACTACCTTCTCCATATTCATCAAATAATTCTTTATTTTCTTCCTCAAAATATTTAATATTTGTAATTTAATATATTAAAATTAATTTTATTTAGTGCTATGTAAATTAGTTCTATTATTTTTAGTTGTTGTTGTGATCATTAATTATTTGTATTAATTATTTTGTAGCAAAAATTTTATAATTTTATGATTTGACCCGATTTTTGGCCGCCTAACCCGATTTTTAGCCGACTGGCCCGATTTTTAGCCGCCTAACCCGATTTGCCCGCCTAACCCGACTTGCCCGACTAGCCCGACTTGCCCGATTTACCCCGACTTGAACCGCCTAGGCGGAAATATATCGGACCCCCGACTTAACCCGCCCAGTTATAAAAAATCGGTCAAGTGTTCTGAATTTCACCGACTAGTCGGCCGATTAGTCGCCGACTTGGCTGACTTTTAGAATACTGATTGTAGATGATTTCTCACGGTACACATGGGTTATCCTGCTGACCAGTAAGGATGAGACCTTTGAGACATTTTCAAACTTGGTTAGAAAAATTGAAAATGAGAAAGACCTAAAATTAGCTCATATCCGTAGTGATAACGGTGGAGAATTCAAAAACCAAAAGTTTGTTGAATTATGTGAAGCCAGCGGCATTGACCACAATTTCTCTGCTCCTAGAACGCCTCAGCAAAATGGGGTTGTTGAAAGGAAGAACAGAACTCTTGTTGAAATAGCAAGGACAATGCTGGATGAGCATAGGTGTAGACACCGAGTCGGAGGACCTGTGACGAAAACCTGAAAACAAGACAGTTGAAGCGATTGATTCCGGAAATTTTAAAAAATATATAAAGAATAATAAGCAAAGGAAAATTAGCGGCATGGCGCGGGTACCTCGCGGCATCCTGCGCGCGGGCGACAATGGTCGAACGCCCGCTCAGCGGCGCGGGACGTGCGCTCGGCGTCCGTCGGACGCACCACGAGTGGCACGCTCTCGACGTCCGAGCAATGCCCGGGCCGGCGGCACGGGGCGCGCTCTCGTGGGCCGCTGAGCGCACGTGCCCGGTAGCGCGAAGCGCGCGTTCGGCGGCCGCGACGTGTGAGCGTCCGACGGTGCGGAACGCGCGCTCGGCGGCCGCGGGGTGCGCACGCTCGATGGCTCGAGGCACGCCCCGA
Source organism: Euphorbia lathyris (assembly GCF_963576675.1). NCBI lineage: Eukaryota > Viridiplantae > Streptophyta > Magnoliopsida > Malpighiales > Euphorbiaceae > Euphorbia > Euphorbia lathyris. The sequence continues at coordinate 80,740,973 of NC_088918.1, read as the reverse complement.
GGGTCGTCGGACGGGCGCCCAACCACGTCGGACGAACGCCCAACGAACGTTGGGCGAACGCCCGATGGAGATTGGGTGCGGGCGCCCAACCTAGCGTTGGGCGCTCGCCCAACAAGGTTGGGCGGTAGCCCAACACTAGGTTGGGCGGCCGCCCAACCCCAATGGGCGACGCCCAATTTCCTTTGGGCGTCGCCCATTGGTCCGGGGACCCGTTTGCCTATAAAAGGTACGGATCCCCATGCAAAGGGAGGGGGGGATTTTTGGATAGCTTTCTCACTCTAAACATTTTTAGAGAGAGAGAGTGATTTTTTTTGAGAAAAATATTTTTTTTCTCGAAAATTCCAAATTTCCTAAAGTTCAATTTTTACTAAATTTTCATTAAAAACGGGAGCTCGCGGTTCGTGGAATCAATCGACTTCGACTGTCAGATACCGAATTTAAAGGTATTATCCGAGGACTAGACTCTTTATTTTATTTAATTTATTCTCTTCTTCTATTTATTTTTTTATGCTATAGTTTTTTATTCATCTAGTTATTTATTTTGTCACATTCTATTTAATTAGCATATTTATTTAATTTTCGTTTCGTGTTAAATAAAAATCGGTTTTGTTTTAAAATAAAAAAGCCTCGTTTTGATATCCCAATACGAACCGTGATCCGATAAAAAGGTAGTTCGGGCATCGAAAACGTTGTAATTATAAGTTTTTTTTAATTTAAAAAGAAATTTTCAAATAATGTTTTAAAACAAAAACATCGTCTTAGGAACTTCCGTTTTCGACTATGATCCATTTTTGGTAGTTCGGAAATCCAAAACGATTGAATTAGATTTAATTTAAAGCTTTTGAATAAATCTGGAAAATATTGGAGTGCTGCTGTAATTTGCCATTTCTGTCACTAAATGCTGTTTACCGACGGATTTTCCGTCTGTAAATCTGCCAAAATGTAAAAAATGCTATTTCAGTCCATTTTTCTTAACTTTTAAGCTTTTGATCCTTAGTATATATATATATAATTATGTAACATATGTTTTTCAAATTATTTTAGAATTTTAGCATATATGATTATTTTAGAATATTTGTATATTATTATTTATTCCATTTTACAATATAAGTATAAGTATATATATGTATTCCTTCTTGTTAATTTGGATTATGTTTTAAATGTTAGTTATTTGGTATTTTGAGAAATAATTAATATATATTAGCATATAGTATTTTTGGTATTTAAAACTATAGTAGTTATATATATGTATGATTTTTTTGGGAACATTTGGATTATTTTAGTGATTATTGAATGAAATTATTTTTGGATAAGAATTATTTTCTTAGTTATAGGATTTACTTATTATTTTCACATTTTCAAAGTATAGATATATTGTACCTATTATATATACATATAGCTTTTTGCATTAACTCTTATTTTTATATTCTACTTTCGATTTAAATGTATATATATATATTAGAATTACTTTTTTTTATTCTTTTGGGCTTAGTCATGGGTCCATGCTTCAAGTGAACTTTATTTGAGTATAGATGGTGGTTTAAATGGGTGATTATGGTAATTATAATTAGTAAAGAGTCCATTGAAATAAGTGGGGAAAATAAATCACAAAAAGAGAGTTTTCAATTGAATTATTTAAACTATTGAGTTTTTAAGAGGTTTCTAATGTAAATAAATAGAGTCATTTTTATTAACATTTCAAATCGTTTGTCAAAATATCACGTTTTAAAACCTTAGTCTGCTCCAACGACGGATTAAGCGAACATTGTAAATAAAATCATTTTCTTTGCGAATAATAGAATTTTTGAATCAGTTTCTTAAAGGATTTGTACAAAATGAAATTGACTTGTATGTTTAACCACGTTTTCTCGTTAAAAGATTTTTATCTCAAAACGTTTTCGAATACTCGAGTCGTTCCAATGGCGATTCGGGTAAATTTCATCAAACGGGATTTTAAAATGCACCTAAATCGTTCCAACGGCGATTAAGGTGCGAACCATGTAAATGAACTCGTTTTTGGGGAAATAAGCTAGTGTAGAATAAACACACAACATCACATTTAATACGGTTGTAAATAAATCACTTCTTTCTTCCCCCTCTCTGTGTATGTATAAACATAAATGAGTGATTCTTTACTGATATGGCTTTTCAATAATATATGCTCAAAATGGTTTCTAAAAAGAGAAAGAAAAGGGTTTCAAATGAATTTTAAACTTAAAGAAGTATATGATTAGTCTGTTATCGCCTAACATGCTGAGTAGGAGGCCGGTGGTTCATAACCGGGCGATGTCGGGGTGCCTAGTAGCCTTTCTCCGGAAATGAGCTAGCCTTCTCGGCTCATACTTAAGTTTCCCGAACCCACACCGGTCTCCCGCAAGGGATCGGTGTTCATTTTCCCATTCGTGGGTGGCGACTCTTCCATATCTCCGAGCTCTGGTCCTGCCGAGCAGCTTGATTCCACGATTGGTTGCTTTCGGCGCCAATCACCGCTTACGTCGCCATGAGGTTGTCCACCCCCCGGTCCGCCCGGGAGATTAGGCCGCGGCACCTCGTCTAACAAGTGGCGACTCTGCTGGGGAAGCGAGAAATTTGATTCCGGAAGGCGTGTATTAAGCCCTTAACGGGGACGGATCGTTTTACTTCTTTTTGTATGCATACATGTGCATTATTGCAAACCCTTTGGGTAATTTCCGCGAAACCTCTAGCGAGAGTCCATTCGTCGCTCGAAAGAGGCTAGCGTAAGTTCCCCCTTACAGTAAGGCGCCAGAGGGTCCCCATCCATTCGTTAGGGGCGAATCTGTGCGGTCCTGTGAGGTCCCGCGGTCAGCCGTGTCAGCATATAGTAGCCTTAGAAGTTTCCATAGGATTACCCGTTACTATTTTTGATGTGATAAATGAATCAGTTCGTGTTTTCAAACCGCCATGATACGTGTCTAATACTAAATTATGTAAAGAAAATGAGACGATGCGTTAATATATACTCATGAATCGACATACTAATTACCCTAAAACATCGAAACGATTTGAACTAAAGACGACTTAGTCATCTCATATGAATGAACATGTGCGACCCGCCTTGTCCCGTTCGGTGTCCCGACGAAGGCACGTGTTCAGGAAATGCGTTATGACGTAAGCACGTATTAGTATGAATCGGTTCGGTGTTAAGGATAATTACATTTCGATACAAAAGACTATATTAACAGTAGCCGTTATTCACATTCTTTAAATAAATTGGGATAAAACGAAATCATGACGAAACGAAAACAAATAACATTTCTGTCTTGAATGACCTTGTCGTAACGTAAAAAGTTTCGCACAAGTAGCCCGTCCCTTCCAAATAAAAGACGAGCTTTTGCATTACGCCTCGAGTTGTTCTTAAGAGAAATGGATGTGTCCGCAAAGGTGACTAAGAAAACAAAAGAAAAGAAAAATAAACTAAACGACCAAAAATCATCCCGAGTCTACGATATATATCAATCCCAAGGGTAGTTAAAGAAAATAAACCAATGCCGTTGAATACGTGCCTCGAACGAGAGTATACCCCGTTTAAAATCTCGAAGCCGAATTAAGCCAAACCATATAATTGCGCCATATGGACGAGACTGCGGGTTTTGACTAACGAATCGATCATTTCGACCGTTACCAAAACTGCAAGAAATATGGCCCGATATACGTATTTTGCTTAAATTCGGGCCTAAAGGAAAGAGAACGGTGATATCCTCGCTTCGAATAAGCATGCGATTCAACGAAACGTTGATTTTCTATAACCACACTAAGATGATATATCCCTTGGATTGGGAAGAATAAAGGATTGTTGTTAGCCGAAAGATTATCGTGCGCTCACGAATAAGACTCGCCGTCTTTCCATGTAGCTAAAATGAGCAAACGGATCCTCGACGCTAAGAACAAACGCGTTACGCGATGAGTCCGTTCCCTAAAACAAAATCCAAAAGTGATTCCATCACTAATTAAACATGTGGTTACGCCTCTCGATGGATCCAAAAAATCCCGTTGTAATCCAAAAATCGAGACACGAACCCGCGCGAACAAAAGGGAACGAGTCATTGTCAATAACGAACGATTGGACTAAAAGGATAACTCGTACCACATCTGAAAAACCGAGATGCACTCAAAGGGAGTTAAAACCCAAACTAATGCGTCTCGCAATATGACAAAAGATGAGTTATCCCGAAAGGACAATCCAACTTGGTCGATTTCTTAGTCACCGAACGTGGATACGTCAAAACGAACTGTATTGTCTGATGGATGATTTAATTTCCCGTAATAATCGACGGCATCACGCGTCCCCTGGACCGCAATGTGAGCCAAAAACCAAAATCCTAGGAAAGAGACCTGGACCAACGAGTGTGTGGAGGAATAAGGGTGGAAGAGAGATGTTGTGATACATGTAAATAGAACTAATGTTTGTTCTTCTTATCTTATAATCGTAAATAAATAAACGCACACACCACGAATCATGAATACATACTAATGGATACCGTTCGCGCAGACGTCATCATTAAGCGGTTGTGGGTTCGCGAGAGTAATCGGCTTGTCAGACAGTTTGATCAGCTACGGGTAGACAGTTCCGAATCAGTAGTTGTGGCTTCTGAATCATCTTCGTCTGGGTATACTAAGTCTTCCGTCAGTATGTCTGCGACCGACGAGAAAGTAGCTGAATTGGAGAATTCTGTGAACAATATCAACGATCAGCTGGCCGCAATCTTGGCCCAGCTAGCTGAGTTAGCACTGAAGGACAACAAGAGTGGTAGTAAGCGTGCTGAGAATGAGGTGAACGATGGTCCTCGCTTTGGGAATGAGGAGGATTATCAGGATTATATCCGAAAACAGTTAGAGAAGGAGAAAGCTAAGGAAGAGGAGTGGAAGCAACACATCACACAGGAAGTGCAGGACTTGCACGGAGGAAGCTCCGGAAGTCAGGATTTCTATAACCTAAAGAACTGTTTGTCGGCAACAGCTTTGCCTCTGAAATTTCGTCTCCCCGACATGAAAAAGTTCGATGGAACTGGAGATCCCACCGCTCACATGAATCAGTATGTGGCCGTGATGAAGCACATGATCCTGACTGAGGATCAAGTACTGGGGCTGTTTAACACCTACCTAGAGGGGGCTGCCCTCACATGGTTTCATGCATTGCCAATGGTAACAAAGAGGGATTGGAAGGAATTAGCAAAGTCGTTCATCGCTCAGTATAGCTTTAACACCATGCTGGAGGTCACTTTGAAAGAGTTAGAGAGCACTAAGCAACAGGCTGGGGAATCCTTTTTCGATTTTGTGAAAAGATGGAGGGCTAAGGCCGCAGTGATGAAACAAAAGCCGCTCGAGCAGGATCAGATCCGAATGGTGGTTGGCAACACGTTGCCGTATATTAAGAATGAGTTGCAGTATATGCCGTTCACGGATTTCAATCAGATGTATAGTTGTGCCTTGACTATTGAAGGGGATGGAGAGCCGAAGAAAACTTATACTAAGTGGACGAAGTCTGGATATAGTGCCGGAGGGCCTAGCGCGAGTACGGAATCCGCAGCAGTGAAAGTGGTTGATCTTAATGCTATTGAAAAGAGGCAGTTCGCCAAGTTCGATCAGACCTATGCTAAAGTTTTTGAGCGTCTGCAGAAAAAAGGATTGTTGAAAGCCCTTACCCCGTATAACAAAGCTCAAACTACTCTGCAGATTCAGGCTAGAGGGTACTGTGAGTTCCACAGCAGTTATGGACATACGATTGAGAATTGCAAGAGACTGAAACACGAAATCCAAGATTTGATTGAGGAGAAGAAGATAGCTGATCCTTCGTCAGCAAACCCTTCCGTTAGGCGTAATCCATTGCCTAATCATAGGGTGAGCGTGATTGGAGCTGGTTTGACAGAAACTGTGGTGATGGAATCTTTCGAGGAGAATGTAGAGGAGTTGTTGGACTCCGTCGAAAAAAGCAATGTGGGAAATGGTCTGTATGTGTCCTTCCTGGGTGAGGAACATGAGGATGAACCGATGGAAGAAGGATCGGATGGTGGAGCACCATATGACGAGGATAGTGCCGAAGAGACCGGAGAAGGGTCGTCTCGAATGGAAAGTTGAGCCCTCCAGATGGGTTTCTGAGCACTTCGTCCAACATGAACAACCGTTTGCCGAATGGATTGCAAAGAACGAATGGACTGGGTTGTTCTTTGTCAGAGATGAGACGTATCCTGACCTGGTAAGGGAGTTTTACCACAATCTCATGGTTGCAAGTGACTCCCCTGACTATCTAAGCACTAAAGTAAGAGGAAAGATGATCTTCATCAACCCTCTGTACATAGGAAATCTCCTCCAACTTAAAACTAAGGGAGTAAGGCTGAGGAAGTCTGGAGATCAGGATAAGACCGACTACGTCCATACTTTCTGCAAACCTGAGGGTCACTCAGGTGAGATCTCAGCATCTTCAATGGGACAGCACCAAAAGATGGCTCACTACCTACTGAGCTACTTCATTTACCCTAAGATAAACTGCACGACCTCAGCAACGAACTTTGAACAGTGCTTCATATGGCACATGCTAACGTACACCCCCATCAATATGCCGGTCTTCTTAGTTGCTGGGTTCCTACGCAGCACGGGTACAATGAGGTTGGGATCAATCATTACCAGGATCCTCATCGACCACAAGATTGACCTCGAAGGTGAGGAATCTTTCAGAGGAACCGAAATCATAGCTACCTCGCTGAGGGCATTGAAATATGGGCAGCCTTTGAAGAAAGGAAAAGCTGCTGCTGCTGGCCAAGCTGATCAGACTGAGGAGACTATAGATGAGCCTAAGAAAGGGCAAAGAACTAAGGCCCCAGCTTCTCACAAGAGAAAATCTGCTGAGACACCTAATGTTGTGTCTCCAGCAAAGAGGCAGAGGTCAGCTGGAAAGTTAGCTGAGAAGAGAAGCAGGCAAGATGAGCCTAACACTGAGGAAGCTGCTGAGCTCCCTCAGAAGAAGCAGAAGTCTTCAACACTGGCCCCTCTCGACGTCATGCCGACGGATTTTATTGTACCGGGTGATTCTCACTTCACTCAATGCCAAGGTACTGATGCTGAGGGAACTGAGGTCCAGTTAGATGGCCACTTCATCTCCCAAGTTGAGGAAGAACTTGATGGAGATAATACTGAGGAAGAAGAAGAAGATGATGAAACTAGCGGTCAGAATGACGCTGAGGAGTTTGAAGAATATGCCAGCGAAATTGAAGCTGAGGACGCTGACCCTGGGTTAGCAGGTGGAGCTGTGCAGACTGACACTGAGTTGGCTGCGGGAGTTGAACAAGTTGAAGAGCAAGCTGACCAGATTCAGACTGAGCAAAAGGAACCTTCTCCTACTCACTCAAAAGAACCTGCTCATCATACCACTCCACCACGTAGAAGGCGAAAACTGGTTAAGGCCAGTGAGGTAATAGTCAGTGACCCTCCTGTGCAACCACCATCCATTCCTGAACTTGTCCTCTCCAAGACAACAAAGGATCCTTCTACCGTCCAATTAAAATTTTTCAAACGGCCCTCAACTTCCTCTACTACAACGTCGTTGGAAAAACAAGCCTCTGTTTCTTCTCAACAGGAACATGCCGAGCATAACACTTCAACCACTTCTACAAGTCAGGTTGAACCAAGCACTGCCTATGCTGTTTCCTCAAGCATAATGCTGACTCCTCATCCCTCTGCCGTCAGCACAGAAAGTGTTCGGGTTATGACTTCCATCATCAACAACCTCTCTGCTGATCAATCAAACTTACCTCCAACTCAAGTGCAGATTGAGCCAAGTCATCCAGTCACTGACCAGGGTACTCCTTTCACCCCACTTTCTTCTGGTCATACTGACGTACATCGGGATACCACTAAGTCCGGTAAAAAGCTCCTTGACTCAGTGCAAGCACTCATCCACGATCTTCAACATTCCATTTCGCCTGCTGCTGGATCTTCAATTCCTGACGCAACTCAACTCTCTCAAGTCACTCTACTTCTCAACGAAGTCAAGGGACTCAAGGATCTGCTGACTGTCGTCCTGTCATTACAAGCCCAGCAAGCTAAGCAGGATTCAATTGCCAAGTTGGCAGAGATACAGCTGTCAACAATTCAACATCTGAACTCACTCCATCAGCAAGTTCAGAAGTTGTCTGCTGTGAACACTGACTACGCCACTTCCTCAGAACTCAAGATGCTCTTTGCTCAGCTTCATACTGAGCAACTTAAGACAAATGAGCAAATGGTATCCTATAGTCAGTGCTCAGTCGAGCAAATTGGTGAGTCCATCCAGCTCCTTAATCTCAACAAGCAAGAGATGGATACTGACGCGATGAAGCAAAATGAGTTGCTATCTCTTGCACAGCAATCCTTCAATCACATCCGTCATAACAATATCCAGCGTCATCATTATGAATCAGCACTCTTGAAAACCTTCCACCAAGTCTTTGCTGGTCTCACTGAAGCTCTCATTTGGCAAGCCAAAGCACAAGCCTTCAGTGTAAATATGCTCAGTGCTGCTGATCTTCATATACCAGTCAAAGTATCAGCTGATGGCGTTGCCATTTTTGATGGGGTCAATGAAAGTGCTGACAAACTCAAAGAGCTTTCACAAGAACTGACTCGCGCTGTCTTAACCGATGCGTTTAAGCTCCCTGAAGTTGACAAAACGGGGGAGAAAGCGCAAGCTGCTAGAGCTCAGCATGAGCAACGTCAGTACGAGAGAAGTCAGTCACAGGGCAAGAAAAAGAAATAGTTAGGCTAGGTCTTAACTTTTGTAATATGTGCTATATGTGCTATTTTATTTCTTTTGCTGTGTAACTGCTGACTTCTATCAATATATCATACTTCTTTTTCTTATTCAAATACTGAGTTATGATATATGCTATTAAGTACTGAGTTATTATGTATCTTCGTTTATATCAGCTATGCTTAACACTTATAATATTTATTGACTAAATGATATGCTGATAACATGTTTGACATCATACTATGATCTTATGAAACATTCTGATAAAGAACTCATTGAACAATAATTTGCTCAGCGCGCTCTGTATATCTAAAACTTCCGCTTAACACTGAGTAAATAGAATATGTAATATAGCTGACCTTCACCTAAAAACTGACCTTAGACTCACTCATTTAAATTCTTAAATGTTGCAATTAAAACTAAGTCAGTAGTGCAACCCTTACGGGGGAGTTTGCTAAATGATATAAGGTCAACTATCATGGGGGAGCTCATACTGAGTTCCTTGCTGAATAGTTTTCCCAACATCAAAATGGGGGAGTTTGTTGAAACACCTTTCCACATAATTTTGATTTGACAAAATTGTTTAAGTATAAATTACAATACATATTCTAAACACACTAAGTTTAAATGATTTGATTTATTCTACTAATGTGTTTGTTCAATGTTGAGTATAAATGTTATAAGTCATAAGGATTGGAAGGCCCAAGCCCAATACGGAAGCCAAGGCCCAAGTCAAACAACTCAGTACACTCGGCCCGCGTATGTCAAGACGTTGTCGTTTTGGACAAAAACTCAACTCAGCAAACGGAAGGATCTAGAAGACCTTCGGGAACAACTTCACAATGAAGCTGCTGAGTAGTCTCGACAAAGCGTACAAGACAGCAGACTGGCAAAGGAAAACTTCCAGACAAAGTGTTTCCTCTTTTGGCAAAGTTCAGACGACACAGTATGTTGTCCAGTTGACTTTACCATAAAAGGAGAGACCATCTGCTGTGCTGACCGAGGACAGAAGATACACGATTGTGATTGGCCGAGAGCTCTGTGCAAGTCAGGATGACAACGACACATAGCCGTTTTCCTCCAACGGTTATTTCGAAATTCGAAATGACCGAATGACCAGACGTCTCTATAAATAGTGCCATCACAAGCTTCACAAAACACAGAACTTGATCAAGTTATTACGCTGTCCAAATCTCTACAAGTTCTGCAAGCAAGAAGCAAAGCAAAATTCTTACACTACATTTTCATATCTGTGTAAAAGTCTAGAGTGATTGTAAATCGTCTAAAGTGTCTTAGCACATCTTTGTATTAGGACAAAAACACTTATCATTTCTAGAGATAGAAAGGAGAGGCTGAGTACTCGGTTTTAAGTACTCAGCGGAGAGATTAGGATTGAGTAGAAGTATAGAGGAAGGTACTCTTGTCATACTCAATTGCTGATATTGTAAAAGGTTTGAGGCTCTACCTTTAAAGAGCTCAGTAGAGGATTTGAAATCTCGGAAGTGTTCCGGGGACAAGACGTAGGCTTAGAAGAAGCCGAACCTGGATAAATCTGCTGAGTGAAGTATTTCTAAACCTTAACTCCTTATTTATATTGCTTGCTTGAAACAAACTAAAACTGATCAAGTAAAAGTGGTCAAGCTGATTTGTCCGCTGCCAACGAATTAGTTCAGGAATAGACTCTAAGTGCTATTTCCTGACCTAAGCAAAGAAACTGACCTAGTCACTAGTTGACTAAGCCAGAGTCTTGTCGATTGATCAGCGCCGCTGTCATATAATCTTTTCTTAAGAAAAAGAAATCTGCCCTAATCTTTTAAAAAGGGTAAAATAGTTCCTAACCCCCCCTTGGAACTATATTTGCAACCTTACAAGGGACCAACATCCATCTCTTGCTTATTTAGATTAAGTAAGCGAATAGCCTCACCAATTTGCTCTACTGAGCACTGATTGTAAGAAACCATTTGCTCGTTGGTCTTGAGTTGCTCGGTGTGAAGCTGAGCAAAGAGCATCTTGATTTCAGAAGAGGTGGCGTAATCAGTGTTCACAGCTGACAATTTCTGAACCTGTTGTTGTAAAGAGTTCAAATGTTGCACAGTTGTCAGCTGGATCTCATCCAGCTTAGCAATCGAATCCTGCTTTGCCTGTTGTGCTTGAAAGGTGATGAGTACATTCAGCAAGTCCTTGAGTCCCTTAACTTCGTTGAGAAGCTGAGTGACTTGGGAAAGCTGAGTGGTCTCAATCAATGAAGACCCAGCAGCAGAAGGAGTGGACTGTTGAAGGTCTCTAATCAATGCTTGCACTGAGTCAATGATCTTTTTCCCGGACTCAGTGGCATTCAGATAGCTTTGTGAGCCTTTAGGGACATCAGTGTGACCGGAAGGAAGAGGAGTGAAAGGAGTGACTTGGTCAGTGACTGGAAGTGTTGTACCAATCTGCACTTGAGGTTCTGGGATAGTTGATTGATCGGCATAGGGTTTAGTTGGAGAAGTGGTAATCCGAATGCTGTCTGTGCTGACGGCAGAAGTGTGTGGAGTCAGCACCATGCTTGAAGAAGTAGCATGAATAGTAAGCAGCTCAACCTGACTGGTTGAGGTGGCAGAAGCATTTTGTTTGGCATGTTCCTGTTGAGAAGAAACAAAGGCTTGCTTTTCTAATTGCGCCGATGTAGTGGAAGTTGATTGGCGTTTGAAAACTTTGAGCTTTACTGATGAGGGTTCCTTGGTTGTCTTTAAAACAACAAAATCAGGAATTGTTGGTGGTGGCACAAAATCTTCACGGACTAGCTTCTCACTGGCCTTAACTAACTTTCTTCTTCTAGGAGGTGGAGTGACAGTCTGAGTAGGATCTCCTGAGTGAGAAGGAAAAGATTCGTGTTGCTCATCAGCATGTTGGTCAGTTTGCACTTGGACTTGATCAACATTGTGTTGGTCAAGTGCTTGCTCTTCTTCAGCATCCAACCCAGTATTGGCCTGCTCAGTTTCATGCTCACTAGCTGTCTCCTCAGAGTCCTCAGCGTCATCCTGACCGCTGGCCTCTTCTTCTTCTTCCTCTGTACTGTCCCCATCAAGTTCTTCCTCAACTTGTGAGATGAAATGATCATCCAGTTGTACCTCATGTTCGTCATGCTCAGCTTCTGTACCTTAACACTGGGTGAAGTGAGAGTCACCGGTACAACGAAATCAGTTGGTATGGCGTTGAGGGGAGTCAGCGTAGAAGTCTTCTACTTTTTCTGAGGTTGCTCAGCAGTTTCCTCAGTTCCCGGCTCACCTTGCCTGCTTCGTTTCTCAGCTGACTTACCAGCTGACTTCTGTCTTTTTGCTGGAGACTCAACATTTTTGGAAGGAGTCTCAGCAGTTTTTCTTTTGCGGGAAGCTGGGGCCTTAGTCCTTCTCCCTTTCTTTGGCTCAGCAGTTCCCTCAGCTTGTTCAGCAGTAGCAACAACTTTACCTTTCTTCAAAGGTTGTTCGAATTTTAGAGCTCTCAGCGAGGCCGCTGTGATCTCAGATCCTCGAGTCTTCTCCTCACCTTCGAGATCAATCTTGTGGTCAAGTAGGATTCTAGTGATGAGCGATCCTAGCCTCAGCGTACCAGAGCTGCGTAGGAAGCCAGTGACGAAAAAAACTGGCATGTTGATTGGAGTGTACGTCAGCATATGCCATATAAAGCACTGCTCGAAATTTGTTGTTGATGTGGTGCAGTTGATCTTTGGGTAGATGAAGTAGGTCAGCAAGTAATGAGCCATCTTCTGGTGCTGACCCATAGAGGAAGCTGAGACTTCTCCTGAGTGACCCTCAGGTTTGCAAAAGTTATGTGCATACCCAGTGCCATCCTGATCTCCAGATCTTCTCAGCCTTGCTCCCTCATTTTTCAACTTGAGCAGATTTCCTAAGTACAGAGGGTTGATGAAGATGGTTTTCTTTTTCACCACTGTGCATAGGTAGTCAGTATTGTCATTTGCAACTCGGAGGTTGTGGTAAAATTCCCTTACCAGGTCAGGGTAGGTGTCATCCCTAACCGAAAACAGCTCCGTCCAGCCGTTTTGTGAAATCCATTCGCAGAAAGGTTGTTCGTTTTGTACGAAGTTTTCTGATACCCATCTTGAGGGCTCAACTTTCCATTCGCGGACGTTTTCAAAAACCTTGGAGTAGGTCCTGACTTTTACAGGCTTTTCCTGACCAGAGGTTTGGCCAGCTTTTCCTTTGCTCGGCGAGGTGACTTTGGTGGGTTCCGGCACAGAGGTTTGCCTGGAAGTGTCATCGGAGCTGGGCTTAGAGTGGCCAGCACCGGAGATGTTGTAGGAAACCTTAGTCATAGTTTTAGGATGGGAAAGCTTAGATGGATTTTTAGAGAGAAAGAATTTCTTTGCTTGAGATTTCAGTAAGCGTAAAGAATAAAAATGGAGAAATACCCATTATTTATAGAGGTGATGTGTGGTGTGGATTTAATCGAATCCATGTGTCAGTTTTGCCTTGGGATTTTGAACCGACAAAGATCCTGGCATTTATGACACATACGGCGTATACGTCATCCTAGGGATATACGCGTGCTATTGCATTTATTCTAACGGATCTAACACTCAACGTTTAGAATACTAAGCGTTTAATATTCTGAGTGGTCAGTATTGCATTAAACGGATGATTTCTAAGTTTAAAAAACTAACTTATTCAGTATGCAAGTTTACTCAGTATTTGCTGTTTAATTAATTTCAATGAGTACACAGCAAAACAATCATTCAGCATAGTAATTCACTCAGCATGCATATTCATTTAGTTCAGGAATTTACTGAAGAGGATTAAACATACCAATAGCTTCTCTCAGTATGCTGAACTGCTCACGAGCCAGTGGCTTCGTGAAGATATCCGCAAGCTGTTCATCCGTTGGGACAAAAGTCAGCTTGATCTCACCCTTGAGTACATGGTCTCTAATGAAGTGATGTCTGATGCTGACATGCTTCATTATGCTGCATTGAATTGGGTTCTTAGAAAGATCAATTGCACTCTTGTTGTCACATTTGACTTTAATTGTCTTCGTTTGAACACCATAGTCTTCAAACTGTTGCTTAATCCACATGACTTGAGCAACACAATGACCCGCATCAATGTACTCAGCTTCAGTGGTGGACAAGGCTACTGACGCCTGCTTTTTGCTGAACCAGGATACAAGACAGCTTCCTAGGAAATGACATCCTCCAGAGGTGCTTTTACGTTCTAGCTTATCCTGTCCATAGTCAGCGTCAGTGTATCCGATGAGTGTAAAATCATGAGTATTTGGATACCATAAACCTGCATTCACTGAGCTTTGCAAATATCTAAGGATTCTTTTTACAGCAATGTAATGAGATTCCTTAGGGTTAGATTGATATCTAGCACAGTAGCATACTGAAAACTGAATGTCCGGTCTACTGGCTGTTAAGTAAAGTAGAGAGCCTATCATACCTCGATACAATTTGCTGTCTACTGACTTACCATTCTCGTCAGCGCAGAGGACAGTGTCAGTACCCATAGGAGTGGATATTGGCTTGCAATTCTCCAAGTCATATTTCTTTAATATCTCCTTGGCATATTTGGCTTGACTGATGAAGATGCCATTCGTTCCTTGTTTAATTTGAAGACTGAAGAAGAAGTTGAGTTCTCCCATCATGGACATTTCAAACTCAGTCTGCATTTGTTTGCTAAACTCCTTGCACATTGATTCGTTAGTTGCACCAAATATTATATCATCAACATAAATTTGGGCCAACAGGGTATCTTTACCCTTTCTCTTAATGAATAAGGTTGTATCAGCTTTGCCCCTGACGTAATTTCTAGTCAGCAGGAAACTGGTCAGCCTCTCATACCAAGCACGTGGTGCTTGTTTGAGGCCGTATAGAGCCTTTTTGAGTTTATAAACGTGGTTAGGGAACTTATGGTCCTCAAAACCTGGAGGTTGATTAACATAAACCTCCTCGTTTATAACTCCATTAAGAAATGCACTTTTGACATCCATTTGGAATAATTTAAAGTTCATGTAAGATGCATATGCACATAGAATTCTAATTGCCTCTAGCCTTGCCACTGGGGCAAAGGTCTCACCATAGTCAATACCTTCTTGCTGACTATAGCCCTGAGCTACAAGCCTTGCTTTGTTCCTGACTACATTCCCTTGTTCATCCATCTTGTTCCTGAAGACCCATCTTGTTCCGATGGGCTTTTGACTCTTTGGATGAGGCACTAGCTCCCATACATCATTTCTTCTGAATTGATCGAGCTCCTCTTGCATTGCGTTCATCCAGAATTCATCGTACTCAGCTTCAGTGAAATTCTTCGGTTCTTGAACTGAGACGAAAGCAACATTGCTGAGGTACTTCCTGAGTTGATTCCTCGTCATCAGGGTATTCCCAGCAGAATCAAGGATTGCACTTTCTGAGTGCCCTCTTGGAATCCTTATCTTTTTAGGTAGATTTATGTCTTGTGCTGTCTGCGTTTCAACAATCTCTGCAGAAGTAGATGGATCAGTAAAAGTAATCTTAGGTTCACTCTTACTCTTGGTCAGCCTTTTCGTGAATGACTCAGTAGCTGGTTCTAGGTCAGCGGTGGTTACTGAGTGTGGATCATCTTCGGTCAACGGCTGGTATCTACCTGCAGGGTTAGTTTCGTCGAACTCTACATGTACTAACTCTTCTAAAACTTGAGTTCGCTTATTAAAAACTCTGTATGCTTTGCTGTTTGTTGAGTAGCCCAAAAAGATAGCCTCATCAGCTTTTGAATCAAACTTTGCTAAGCTATCTTTGGTTTAAAATAAAACATCTACAGCCAAAGGCACGAAAGTATCCAATATTGGGCTTTCGTCCTTTCCAAAGTTCATAGGGGGTTTTCTTGAGTATAGGTCTAATTAGAGCCCTATTAAGAATATAGCACGCTGTGTTAACAACCTCTCCCCAAAAATACTTTGGAAGCCTATGCTCATCCAGCATTGTCCTGGCTATTTCAACCAGAGTTCTGTTCTTCCTTTCTACAACCCTATTTTGCCGAGGTGTTCTAGGAGCAGAAAAATTGTGGTCAATGCCGTTGGCTTCACAGAATTCAACAAACTTTTAGTTTTTGAATTCTCCACCATTATCTCTACGGATGTGAGCTAATTTTAGGTCTTTTTCATTTTCAATTTTTCTAACCAAATTTGAAAATGTCTCAAACGTTTCATCCTTGCTGGTCAGCAAGATGACCCACGTATACCGAGAGAAGTCATCTACAATGACCAAGGAAAATCTTCTTCCACCCAGACTCAGCGGCTGGACTGGACCAAAGAGATCCAAGTGTAGTAACTCTAACGGACGCTTAGTTGAGACAATATTTTTGTTGTGAAAAGATTGTTTGGTTTGTTTTCCAGCTTGGCAAGCGTGGTATAATTGATCTTTTTCAAATTTAAGTTCAGACAGTCCCTCAACCAATTGCTTTCTTGCTAGTTTGGCCAGGAGGTCCATGCTTACATGACCAAGTCTCCTGTGCCATAGCCAGGAATTCTCTTCCTTTGATACTAAGCACACAGTTTTTGAAAACTTTTTCTCTAAGTCTAGCATAAAGACATTATCTATGCGAGGGGCAGTTAAGATTAACTCATTTGTTTTACCCTCGTATATTTTACATCCAGTAGCATCAAATATAACTTTTCTCCCATTGTCACATAGCTGAGCTACGTTGAGTAAGTTATATTTGAGTCCGCTGACTAGGGAGATAGATTCAATAGTAGGATTACCTCCGATGGTTCCTGACCCTACTATCTTACCCTTCTTGTTGTCTCCAAAACTTACGCTCCCTCCTCGTTTACGCTCAAACGTGATGAACCGAGTTTCATCACATGTCATATGCGTTGAGCATGTGCTGTCAATATACCACATCTTTGACTTCTCGGCACATTTCAGGCTTACCTGCATTGTAACTAGTTACTTTTAGGTACCCAATTCTTTTTGGGTCCTTGCTTGTTAGGTGCAACAGGTAAAGTATCATATTTTATTTTATGGCGGCATACATGAACAGTATGGCCATTCTTTCCACAGAAGTCACAACTGACCTTCTGTTTAGGATGTTTCACTGACTTGTCAGCACCCTAGTGCTGAGCGTGCCAGCACACCTTAGTGGTGTGTGCTTTCTTCCCACAAAAGTCACACTGGACTTTTCGCTGGGAATTCCATTTCTGCTAAGTACCTTGGTACTGAGTTGTCAGAGGAATGTTTCTTTTATTTGGAACCTTTAGTTGGTTCTGCATAGTTGTGACGTCCTTTCTCAGTTTCAATGAAACTTACTGGACTTCAGAGACAGACTCATGTATGATCTTCATGTTATCATGCAGAGTTGAATTGTCCTGAAGAAGGAATCTGAGGTCACTCAGTTTGACCTCTTCCACTTCGTCACAGCGCCTGCTGAGTGCTCTAACTTTCTTATTACACTTCTTGACAAATGTGTAGAGATCACTCAGGGCATTAACCATATCGTTTCTGAGCTGGGGAAGAGAAATTACCTCATTTGATTGCTCCTCGTCATCTGATGCGACGGATAGGTCAGCATGCTCAGAGATACATGGCTCAGCAAGTTCGTCAGCCATGAAGCATATCTTCGCTGACTCGGTGGCCTCAGTTTCTGTGGATGAAGACTCATCACTGTCACTCCATGTAGCCACCATTGCCTTTTTGCCACTCTTCTTGTCTTTCCTTAGTGTGCGGCAGCTTGACTTAATATGACCGGTTTGATGGCACTCAAAGCATGTAATGGGCTTTGAGCTATCCTTTTTGTATTTGCTGTCGCTTGAGTCAACTTTATACTTATCAAACTTTCTGTAGGGCTTTTTAGAGTATTTGTCATTTTTCCTGAATAGCCTTTTCATCTTCCTTGTGAACATAGCCATCTCCTCATCATCAGTTGAGCTCCCGTCAGTGGAGTCAGCTTTCATGATAAGGGACTTCTGCTTCTTGTCTTCAGATTTTTCCTTCACCTCGAAGTTCTTCATAGATATCTCATGGGTCAACAATGAACCGATGAGTTCGTCATATTTGTAGGTGGTTAAATCCTGAGCTTCCTCAACTGCTGTCTTCTTTGCTTGTCAATCCTTAGGAAGACTCCTGAGTATCTTTTTGACTTGTTCTTCCTCAGTGAAGGTTTTTCCAAGTCTCTTGAGCTCATTAATGATGTTGGTAAACCTTGCATTCATGTCTGAGATGCCCTCATCATTGTTCATCTCGAACAGCTCGTACAGTCTCATCTGCTGATTCACCTTGGACTCCTTTACTTTATTTGTTCCCTCGTAGGTGACTTCCAGCTTTTTCCAGATTTCTTGTGCCGACTCACAACCTGGGATTTTATTATATTCTGCAGCATCGAGTGCACAGTGAAGCATATTGATAGCCGAAGCGTGATTTTGGAGCTTCTTAAGATCATCCTCTGTCCATTTGGCCTCAGCTTTTACAACTGTTTGGCCAGCCACAACTTCGACAGGTACAAATGGGCCTTGGACTATAGATAGCCAGGCACTCATGTTTGTAGCCTGAATGAAATTTTTCATCATATTCTTCCAGAAGGTATAGTTTGACCCGAAGAATAGGGGAGGCCTAGTAATGGACAGCCGCTCAGGCAATATCTGAGTTGTTTGGTTTCCAGGGAGAAACCGAGTGCTGTTTTCGCCCATGGTAGGGATCAGCTCAAGGTTGTTAGACCTTTTACAGTGAGCTTTTAAGCTTTGATACCACTTGTTGGTCCCTTGTAAGCTTGCAAGTATAGTTCCAATGGGGGGGGGGTTAGGAACTATTTAAACTTTTTCGCAATTAGGGCAGACTTCTTTTTCTAAGGAAAAAGGTTTTAACAGCAGTGCTGAGTAAACAGTAAGATACTGGCTTAGTCAACTGGTGACTAGGTCAGTTTCTTAGCTTGAGTCAGGAGATATCACTTAGAGTCTATTCCTGAGCTCAGATGTTCAACGCGCACAACTCAACTTGACCTCTTTACTTGGTCAGTTTTTGGTTATCTTAAGCAAGCAATATATATAAGGAGTTAAAGGTAAGAAATACTTTACTCAGCAGATTTATCCAGGCTCGGCTTCTTCTAAGCCTACGTCCTGTCCCCGGAACACGTTCCGAGATTTCGAATCCTCTAATGAGCTCTTTAAAGGTAGAGCCTCAAACCTTTTACAATCTTAGCAACTGAGTATAACAAGAGTACCTTCCTCTATACCTCTACTCAATCCTAATCTCACGCTGAGTACTATAACCGAGTACTCAGCCTCTCATTTCTAATCTCTAGAAATGATAAGTGTTTGTCCTATACAAAGATTTTCTAAGACACTTTAGACGATTGAAATAATCACTATAGACTTTTACACAAATGTATGAATTGTAGTGTAAGATTTGCTTTGCTTCTTTGCTTGCAGAACTTGTATAGAAATTTGGTCAGCGTAATGGCTTGATCAAGTTCTGTGTTGAGTGAAGCTTCTGATGGCACTATTTATAGAGACGTCTTGAGGCATCGGTCATTTCGAATTTCGAAATAACCGTTGGAGAGAAACGGCTTCCTGTCGTTGTCATCCTGACTTGCTCAGAGCTCTCGGCCAATCAGATTTGTGTATCTCCTGTCCTCGGTCAGCTCAGCAGACTGTCTCTCCTTTTATGGTAAAGTCAACTGGACAGCATACTATGTCGTCTGAACTTTACCCGAAGGGGAAATACTTTGTCTGGAAGTTTTCCTTGGCCAACTGCTGTCTTGTACGTTTGTCGAATCTACTCAGCAGCTTCATCTTGAAGTTATTCCCGAAGGTCTTCTAGATCCTTCTTTTGCTGAGTTGCGTTTTGTTCAAAACGGCAATGTCTTGACAAACGCGGGCCGAGTTGTACTGAGTTGTTTGACTTGGGCCTTGACTTCCGTATTGGGCTTGGTCCTTTTAATTCTTGTGTCTTATAAATAATTTTAACTCAACAGTGAACAAACACATTAGTAGAATAAATCAAAACATTTAAACTTAGTGTGTTTAGAATATGTATTTTAATTATACTTAAACAATTTTGTCAAATCAAAATTTATGTGGAAAGGTGTTTCAACAGAGAGCAACCAGTTAAACGAACCGATAAACAATGCGGTCGTTTACATTTTCACAGATAAATTCTAAACAAACTACCGGGGCCAGATCCCACCAATTATCCTCTTGCGTAATTCTACCTAAATTAGCCAAACAATCTGCCACTTTGTTTCCTTCTGGGAAAATATGAGACACTATCACCTGCATCTGGTTTAAATTTTCCAAACAGTCCTCCCAATATGGTTTAAATTTTCCAAACGAATAAAATTGTATCATTTACTCCTAACGACCAACATTAGAGACATTTTTACACTTATCCATCTTAGTACGAATAAATTACATACATGGTGTACAACTTTTGTCATTTTTCACACTTTGGTGTATAATCTTCAATTTTGCACACAACTTTTTGGTGACCTCCTACTAAAGTGTATAGCCAGTAATTATTACCGGTCAACGCGAAGTCAACGTGTCATATCAGCAATTTAGCCTCCATAAAAGTCAAAATGATCATGTGACGTATTGATTTTGTGTTGACCGGTCAACTTTTGATTTTTAAGGAGGTCAATTTGCTGATGTGAAGCGTTAACCGGCCACAAGTACTAGATGTACACTTTAATAGGAGGTCATAAAAAAATTGTATACTCTTGTGTTTAAAATTCAAAGTTGTACACCAAAATGTAAAATAGAATAAAAATTGTATATTATGTATGTAATTTACCCACCTTATTCATATATATATATTTGTTTTATTTTTAATTTAATTTTATGTGTTTATGTTTTGTTTAATAAAATTTCATATTAATTTTGTGTTATTTTGATTTTAATTTTATTTAACTGTTTTTAATTATTTTTTAAATATATTATAAAATAATTATTATTATTTTATTTATCTTTTTTTAAACAATTATTTTATTTATCTTGATTACCGTTATTTTTATTTATTTCCGTATCATTTTTATATTTTTCTAAACAAACAATAAACCCATTTCTAATAATTGTTTGTTTGGTTCGTGACAGGATGACTGAAATGTGCAGTCCGTTTTCATTTATTATTGTTGGTAATTTACATTCATGGCCACTGAACTATATATATTTTAATATTGTAGTTACTGAACTTCAATTCTTAACAATAAGATCATTCAACTTTATACTTTTTTAACATCAGAGGCCACTAATTTAACTAACTCATCAAAATGACCGTTGACAATTTCAAAATGAAAATATTCAAGAATTAAAGTTGTTCGGAACGACAGTTATCATGAAACCACATTTTTTTATTTTCTAAAATCACCTCCATTGGAGCGAACTCTCTCTAAAAATTCACTCTCTCTAACCAAACAACAACTAAATGATCTCAAAATAAAAAATTTCAAGAATTAAAGTTCTTTAGAATATTATTAATTCTTCCAATTTTTTTTATTTTGAGGTCGTCAACGATCGTTTTGAGACATTGAGTGACCACCGATATTAAAAAAATGTAAGTTTAGTGGTCATACTATTAAAAACAAAGTTCAGTGGGTATAATGAGTAAAGTTCAGTAGCCATTGGTGTAATTTACCCAAGGTTATCAAAACCGGCCCGGCCGGGTCAACCCGGTTCAATCGGACCCGGTAGGTAAAACGGTCCAGAGATATCTAAAATTTGATAATGTTGAAACCCGTCAAAAAACCGTTGAACCGGCCGGTTGAACCATCAAACCGAAAGCCCAGTCACGGTTTTGCGGGTCACGGCGGTTTAGCTGTAATTTATTTTTTAACGGAAATTGAAAATTGAAACTTAAGCCTTAATGTAATGTAGTAGTATTGGAATTTGTAGACACATTTAATGCAATTTATTTTATTTTTTGTACGTTTCTTATTCTATTTCTACTTTCTATTAGTTTATTTCTTATTTTTTTATTTGTAAGTTTGGTATTCTAGGGGTTTTGAGATACTCGTCTGTTTGGGAATTAGTTGTTAGCTGATTACATTAATTGTTAGCTGTTAGCTGATTACATTAGCTGATTTGATTAGCTGTTTGTGTAGACCTGTTTGGTAAAAATTAGCTGATTGATAATAGCGGTTTGTGCAAAAAGACGAATAAGGGCATTAATTTTGGCGCGGGAGAAGAGTGAGTCTATCTATTAGGGTTAAAGAAGTCCATTAATTTTAATATTGCAAAACGCTAATTGAAAAAGCTCCTTTTAAGAGCTTTTTCTAAATAGCGTTTTCATCACAAAACTCTCTCTCAAACATCTCTCCACCAAACACTCTAATTAGCGGTTTCAGTGGTCAAAACTCTAAAGTTGGTCAAAACCGCTCTTTTTATCCCAAAACGCTCTTTACCAAACAAGGCCACTGTTGGAACGAAAATTGAATTAGTTTTTTAATTTTTTGAGGATAAACATAATATTCTAGTTCATTTTCAAACTAAAATTAGAATAGTTTTTATTTTTTATTTCTTAATTACTTAGTTTTAAAATTTTATTCTTATATTGTTTTGATAAAAAAAAAATTTATGGGTAGCTTTCAACTTTCATTATTAGTATAATTATTATTAATATTATTAACAATTTAGTTTTACATTTTTATTACATTAGAAGGTTAAATAAAAATAAAAATTATAGTATTTTGCGAACCCCGATTCAACCCCGACTGAACATTAAACCCTTAATCATTTGGCTCTTCTGGTTCTTTGACGGTCTGGTTTTGACAACCACGAATTTACTCTCAAATTTAACTAAAATATTTTGACTTATCAAAATAAATGATTTTTTTAACTTATTTTAACATTTTAAGTGGTTGAAGAATTGAATTTTTCACACACTTAATATACTACATTTTAGTAACATAACAATCTCTTTTAGCAGGGATAAGATGCAAAATACTTATAATGTGTATAGACATGAGCAATTTTACCCTTAACGTTTAAAATTGTGTAATTTTACCCTCAATGTTGACAGATTGGGTCAATTTTAGACATTATTATGCAACACAAATATTTTGTTCCTTATTCTGCACCAATTGCACGTAAGTTGATTCTAAAAAAATAATTACATATTTTTTGTGATTTAATAATAGAATTGAAAATTAATATTTTTAAATTCGGTGAAATATTTGAATTTTTTTTTGTCCAACTCGTACAAAATACGGTATATATTTTTTAAAAATTCCACGTTTAATCATATATATGTTTGTGATCAGTTACTAATGAGTGATAAAATGACGTACATGTGAAATGTAGATGACAAGATTCATGACCGAGAAGACAATTTGATGAATATTGTCATTTGCACTTTCTCCAATTGACCCAATTTGTCAACGTTATGGTAAAATTGCCATTGGCTGTGAACATTAAGGGTAAAATTGCTCCATTTTAGACGTTAAGTAAAATCGCTTCTAGATGTAAACCTTATCAGTATTTTTTGTACCTTATCCCCTTTTAGTATTATTGACCACGTCAAAATAGTCCATGACAACCTATAAAATTAAAATTAGATGAATTAAACCACATTTCTTGTAGTCACATCACTATTTTTTATTTTCCAAATTAAATTTGTTTACAATATCACTATATTATCACTACAATAGAGAGTTGCATATTGATACAGAATTAATAAAATATACCGGAATAAGAGCCCAATAAAGAAGAATGAAAAGGCCTCAACAAAAAAGCCCATCATAAAAGCACAGTTAAATTAAGAAAGCTTTAAGAAGAAGGAATTCGATACGACACGTGGATCAATGGGATCTTCAGATTTCAGAAACACGCTCCTAATTCCTAAATTACGTCAAAAATTATGGAATGACATAATAGGGTTATGCTCCGGAACCAACCAACGATCTACACGTGGAAGGGTATTTAGCGGAACCAACCAGAAGCTAACATGTATGTGAGCACAGAATTTTTCGACTCTTACGATGAGATTATGTTACATGTGCATAGTATATTGTAAGTGGACTTCACATCACATCATATGGGATCAAGAACTAGAACTAGTGACCGAGCCAGAAATTTACGTTTGGGGGAGGGGGGCAATTTTAGCTTTGCGGTTACTGTCGGAGTTAGCTTTCGAAGTTCAGCCCGTTAGAGTTGTAAATTTTTTTTTGTCTCGAGCACCCTAAAACTTCATCGTTTTGGTGCGTTAAATGATAAAAGATTAAATTGATTGGCTTAAAAGGAGTAGATATCTTTAATGTTTTATAAATCTAACGGAACGCTAATTTTTTATAAATTTTTTTATTTTTAATTATGAATTTCTTATAATTTTTATAAAATAAAATTTAATTAAAAAATTAAGTTTTTTTTTAGTTTCAAAAGTTTTAAAAAAAACTGATTTAGAAAAAAAAGAAATTAGTTTAAAAAGGTTAAGAAGTTAAAGACGATATAAAAAAATTAATAAATAAAAACTTAAAAAAAAGAGTTTTATAGGATTTGAACTCATGTATCAAAAAGTGTAGCCTAACCAACTCAACTATCTTAAATTATTATAATAATACTATAAACACACTAATATGAACGAAAATTAGGGGAACTACAATCTACCGAAACACCACTACTTAAGGGTGGAGCCGGCGGCCGGAGGGCACAGAACTCTCCAAGCCCTAGACTGGCTTACCCCTAACTAGAACCCAATCCACTTTGTTAATGAAAATCAACTTTTCTTCAAGGGTGTGGTCGATCGGCTACAACCAGTGGTTGATCGGCCAATTGCTTTTTTCAAAAATATTATCGTTTTGTACAAAGGTTAAATTTGTTCCATTTACATATCGGTAACCGATCGATTACAGTATGTGGTCGATCGGCTACAGTGACGGTTTGGCAGTTACCTTGTACGTGTCTTTCTCAACTCTCCACTATAGGAGCAGTTGAGAAAAAGGAGAAATAACGTACAAAAGGCTAAAAACTACCATTCTAAAGGGGCGACTTCATTTTTGAGAGAGAGAAAAAAGGAAAAGAGGGAAAATAAGAAGAAAGAAAAGCTTTTGGGGTTTTGAGTGTAAAAAGAGAAAGAAAATATAGTAGTATTAAAGTGAATTTGGCGAATTACTTAGTTCTTATTTCAATCTGTGAAATTAAGATACATATTGTTGAGTCTCAGAATGTTCCTAAAAATAACTACAGAACATTTTCAAATCACATTTGAAGTTTTTTGTATTGGTTCTAATTCTATTCCAACAAACATCATCTGTCTGTACTTGGTTTCAGATTCAGTTCAAGATTCTGTTCGTTTGTGTTCATGGATCTATGTCTACATCAAACTGGATAACCCGAGAAGTCTGAGTATTTAATTTTCATTTTGTTGCCATTGTTGGGGTTTTAAAGCAGATTTTGGGATTCTACGTGAAGTGGCCAATCGGCTACCTATACATCAAATCAGCTACAGACATAATTCCAGAATTCTGTCTTCGTTTATTTAATCGGGTTGAGTAGATAGGTTTCCAGTTTCGGAAATTTTCATTTCAGAATGTATTATTAGTTGTTTTATAGTTAAACATTGGAGATAAAATCAACATCGAGTTATAAGGGCATCTTTTAGTATTATGAAAAGATTAAACCAGTTAGAATTGATAAACTAGGTTGTGGATCTAATTATTATGTTATTGTGTTAGACAATAGGATTTGAATGAGTTCTAATTGATCAAGTCTGACATCATAGTATAAATCTGAAGGATAGATCACAATGTCCCGCAGCTAACATTTATCTGTTTTACAGGTTTAATAGTTTTATTTAGGGCTAGATGTGTTGTATAAGCTATTTGTGCCATTTTTTAGATGTAATTTATTATCCGTATTTATTTATTATTTTCACATGATAAATTGATATAAACCAAAATTGAATTAGATTATAAATGACATTTTAACAAAAGACAAGTCTACGCGTTTATTAATCAAACTCTTTACCTGTTTAATTCACAAACCCAACTATGAAGAGATGACATAGTATGAGCTCATATATCATCTAAATATATGTTCATGGACATTAATCCAGAGTGGCCTCTCACATATGTTGATTACTCCAAAAATATGATAAAAGGGTTAACAAATAATAAGTAAAGCATACACCGGAAGGGACACGCGAAGCGCAACACACTCTGATATCATGCTAAATGATATCATGCACATTATGTAATCACCATCCTCATTATGGTTTAAGACCAAACGTAATAAGGATCCAAACCACGTCTAAGACGTCCCGTGACCCACTTTAGTAGCATGATCATGTCATATTCCACCATACATAATGATTCCTATGGAGGTGACAACATTAAACATAATCAAACACTATAAATAGACATGTATAGACACAATGTTTGGGACGTTAACTACTACCTCAAACTAGTTCATACTTTTCCATTTGATCATAATCATAAACTGACTTAGGTATCGAAGCAGGTTTGCTGGACTTAGGCCCCTGTCTGACTTGCATAGTGTTTTGTAGGATTATTACGACATCGGAACATCATCACAGCTTGAACACGTAAGCCGAATCAAGTAATAAGTTATCACACTCAAAATCGAAACTAGAAAAAGAGGAAAATTAGAAAGAAAATAAATAAAATTGAATAGAACAAAAGTTAAAAATTAAACAGTATATTATTGAAATACGAATACTAAACAGTGTTAGATAAAAATATAAAAGCTAATAAATTATTTACCTTAATTTAAAGTATCGCCATACAAAATCAGAAACTAAGTAAATTAATTGTCTCCTTTTACAAATTTACGGTTACTTCCATTGACGATACAATAGCTAGAGGAAGGTAGTTCACTTAATTTCCAAAATCTGCTCTCATAGTCCTTCAACAACTCGAACCTGTAAGCAAATTTTTTAATTTATATTTTCAAAAATATCTTAAACTAATATATATGACTAAAAGATTATACATACCAGTACGCCAAGCTCTGGAACGATTCGTATTTACCATAAATTTCTTTAGTATATTTTTCTATATTTTTACTATTGCAATCCTCCTTGCCATGTACCTTATTAATTGCAAAAAATACAATAAAATGTTATGAAAATTATGTAATAATTTTTAATTGTATTGTTTAAAAGAGTAATTAGTAATTAATTACCTTTTTTATCAGACGAACAGTTTCACTGTCGATCGGAACTTGATGATAGAATCCAAGACACATTAGTATATTTGAATTAGTGAACGGACCGATTCCTTTAAGTTTCATAATTTTCTTGCTTACTTCCTTGTGTGATATTTGCTTATCAATTTCATCAAGCTTTAACTTTCCATTCTCGATCTGTCTCACCAGATTAAGTATAGTTCTGGCTCTATGACCGAGATTGCATTTTTTCTTCAAATATTCTTCATCAACCATACTCAATTCTTTTGGGGTAGGAAAATTTTGTGGTGATGATAATATTGAGTTCATTTCATAAAATTGACTATCGAAATTTGATACCTCGTGGTTTATTTGCTTCACATGTGATTTTTTCCTCTTTTTTCCTACTGTTATCGAATTATCCACTCGATCTTCTAACATACTAGCTAGTAAAGGTTGATTCTCGTAGAGAGAAGCGGCCATTTTTAATGTCATGTTCCACCTATTCATGCACAAACAGAAACAAAATATGTATATAAAAAATGTAATAGAAAAAAAAAAATCAAATATATAATGTAAAAAAAGATTACGAGAGATTTTACTATATATCCGATTCGCAGATAATGTGGTGTGTCAGATCAATAATTTATTGTCACGCAACATGTTAACTAATAAAACATGAACATTATGTAATTAGTTAATTATATATTTTTAGTTAGAGATAAAGTATAAAAATACCCCTAATATTTACAGTTAGGAGAAATTTTACTCTTAACATTCAAAATGGTGCAATTTTACCCTTAATATTGGAAGCCAACACCAATTTTACCTTTAACGTTGTCAAATTGGGTCAATTTCAAATATCATTATAAAAGACAGATATTTTGTTCATTATTCTGTGTCAATTGCATATCCGTTTGTTATAAAAAAAAGTTTTCATATTTTTTATGATTCAATAATAGAATTGAAGATTAATATTTTTAAATTCGGTGAAATATTTGAATTTTTTTTGTCAAACTCATACAAAATACAATATATTTTCACGTGTAAACATTTGTTTGTGATATGAAGTGTATATGACAAAAGATTCATGGCTGATAAGACAGTTTGATAAATTATTTCTCAAATTAACCTATGTCAATATTATGGGTAAATTTACTTTTTACTGCCAACGTTAGGGGTAAAATTGCTCCAAGCTACGAACGTTAGAAATATTTTTACACCTTATCCCTTTTAGTTAATTATTTATAAAATATTGGGATAATGTCTAAATTTGTTCCTATCGTTTTAGGAAATTGCAAGTTTAGCCATAACATACGGAATTGTACAATTTTAGCTCTACCATTTTCAAGCAAGATGAATTTTAACTGTTATTTGACACACTATTTAACTATCAGACCGGACATTCCAAAAACTGGATATTCCAAACAACATGTTAAAATGTCAATTTTTAAGTTGCCATATACAAACTTTAAATCCTAAATCCTAAAATATAAATTTTAAATTCTAAAAAATAAACCCTAGATACTAAATTATAAACCCTACAAAAATATAACGTAACATGAAATTATTGATCTGGCATATTGACGATGTATAATCATAAAGAGAACTTACGTGCAATTGCAAAGGAGAATCGACTTGACAAGATCTTCGAAGAGAGAAGGTGATCTAAATAGACGACCAAATCCTCTATCCTTAGCTTCTTCGTGTTTATCATGAAATTCTCTAACATCTTTCTCATCTTTCTCCGACAATCTTAGCATCCGTCTCACTTGATGCTAGTAATCATAACCCAACAATTTAAGAGGATTCAAATCTATCGATAAGATACTAAATCATAAATAAAAAAACGAACCAGAATTGTTTGACGATGCGCAGATGTAATAGATGGAGCATGGACGCGAATGAGAAGCAACGGGATAAGATTGGACGGTTGAGAGATGGAAATAACAAGAGATTCATAAGAATTCCGTTGAAGGCGTATTGGACGTTGAAGAGTCTTTGTTTCCGGAAACCATTCGTTCGGTGCCATCATGAAAAAGCCATGATTGCAGACCGCTTTTTCTAAATCAAAATTTGGATATTCGGTAACATCCAACTCTATTATGATAGAGTTATTCTCCATTGATTAAGAATATCTACATCGATGTATGTATATATAGTTTAATTAGTGAAATCCGACTCCAACTCTAATTCTTGTTTAGGAAGGAGATTATATTACGAGATTATATTAATGGTTTATAAAATAATATACAATACAAGCTTAATGCTCCAAATTGACGGCAAATTACATCATTGGCCATTGAATTTTACTCGTGACTACTAAACTTCAAAATATAACATAAAAGGGTTAAGGCGCAAAAATACCCCTAACGTTTTGGGTCAGGAGCAATTTTACCC
Organism: Euphorbia lathyris; assembly: GCF_963576675.1. Taxonomy (NCBI): domain Eukaryota; kingdom Viridiplantae; phylum Streptophyta; class Magnoliopsida; order Malpighiales; family Euphorbiaceae; genus Euphorbia; species Euphorbia lathyris. The sequence continues at coordinate 80,711,752 of NC_088918.1, read as the reverse complement.
ATAACATCCAAAATGGTGCAATTTTACCCCTAATGTTGGAAGCCAAGAGCAATTTTATGGGTCAATTTGAGAAATAATTCATCAAACTGTTTTCTTGGTCATGAATCTTGTCATCTACACATCACACATGCATTATGTTATCGATAACAAATCACAAACATATGTTGGGATATGAAAAAAATGAGAAAACAATATTAAAAATATACTATCTTTTGTACGAATTAGACAAAAAAAATTCAAAAAATTCACCGAATTTATAAATATTAATCTCCAATTTTATTATTAAATTACAAAAAACATTATATCCTTTTTTTAGAAGAAATTGATATGCAATTGGTGCAAAATAAAGAAATAAATGACTGTATTTTATAATAGTGTCTGAAATTGATCCAATTTATCAATGTTAGGGGTAAAATTGCTCTTGGTTACAAACATTAGGGGTAAAATTGCACCATTTTAGATGTTAGGGGTAAAATTGCTCCTGACCCAAAATGTTAGGGGTATTTTTGCACCTTAACCCAACATAAAAATAGACCTGGCCATGGGTCGGGCTGGGCCGGATTCGGACCGGGTCAATAGGATTTTTAGGTAAAAATATTTAGTCCAAACCCTGTCCAGCCCGCTATTAATTTAGGCGGGCTCGGGCTTAAAAATCAATTCCCAGGCCCAATTCATATAAACCCACGTATATATATAATTTTTAGTTATAAAAAATAAATATTTAATATATAAATTTATTAATTAGTATTAATAGACGGGCCGGGCTGGGCTAGGGCTGTGCTATTTTTATTAATCCCAAGTCCGCCTAAAAAATAGACGGACTTTAGCGGGCCTGGGTCTAAGATCAATTTTCATTTGAAGGGAAAGAGTAGAGGTGTCAAAATAGGTCACAACCCATTTATTGACCCATTTAACCAATCTTTTAAGGAAAAATTACACAGAAACTTATTTTTTAAAAACTATTTACAACTATGTCAAGTCATAATTTTAGATTCTATCAAACTAGTAAAATCAGTACTTTTAATATATTTTAAGGATTAAAATTTATAAATTAGAAATCTAGAATATATTTTATAGGGTTTATGATTTACGAATTGGAGTCTAGATTTTTTAAATTGTGGTGTAAAATCATAATATATAGAGAATAATGACATTTTAAGAATTAAGTTTGGTGATATGACTTACTTGTAATTTTGTACTTAATTATGATATTAATATATTTGACCCATCATTTAATAGGTTAGGGTTGATCCTTTTATGGATTGAGTTATAAATGGGTTGAACCATTTAACTCATATAATAAAAAGGTTAGGTAGGTTTTTTTAGAGGGTCAACCCATTAACCCATTAATTTCTTATCCAATCTTAAAACAACCACGAACCAAACATATAAGGTCCCGTTTGGTATACCGTAATGAACGTCGTAAAAGAATGCTCATTACAATGGAGGTCCATTACCATGTTTGGATTAGTCATATTGTTTTTGTCATAATGGAATCACAAATATATCACTCAAGTTTTCTTTACAAATTTATGTAATGAGCATTACATAAAGAATAAACATGAATTCCAATTACGACTAACTCTTGTATTTCTTATTATTATTATTATTATTATTATTATTATTATTATTATTTGTAGAAACAGGAAAAGAAAGAACAAAACAAAGAACAAACTAACCTGGGATCAGCCTAGGAAAGCTAACCTCAATCCTATCCTCTAAAAGAAGAGAAGAAAGAAAGATAGGAGGATCAGAAAGGGTGGTAACACCTAACATCCCCTCATGACCAGTCGCCGCCAAGCGATCTGCAATCCGGTTCTGTTCTCTGAAGATGTGGTTGAACTCTAAGAACTCAAAGGAAGAGCCAAGCCTTTTAATAGCTTTGATAAGGTTTTGGCTATTAAGACAAATAGCATGATTATCAGAAATCATATTAATGGCCTCCTTATTATTAGACTCCATAGAAAGCCTCTTAATACCCAGACTCCTAGCAAGCTTGACACTAGAGAGAATACTCCAAAGCTTCGCCGAAAAGGACGAGCCCAACCTTAGGTTTTGGGTGAACCCAGACATCCAGGAGCCCCCCGCATCTCTAAGAACACCTTCGGCCGTGATTCTTCCATTGTTAAGGCAGGAGCCATCCGTATTCAACTTCACCACCCCATCCTTCGGCCTACTCCAACCAACTAGGTGAACCTCTTTATTCTGGGTAGACCTGGCAAGGGAATCCCCTTTGAAACTCTCAGTAATAATAAAGAGCTTTTTCGAGAAGAACTCGGGTAAGTTCTGAATAAAAACAGTTTTCTCACCAAAAATCTCCTCGTTCCTCCACTTCCAGATTTGGTGACAAATAATAGCAAAGAAAATGTCACCATGCTCCATGTTAGCTAGTAACTTCCCACTAACCCCATTAGAGAACCAGTCATACTCAGAGTGGGCAAGGAAGGAAGGGAGAATGTGGTGTGGGAGAAATTTCTTCCATACCTCTTTACTTTTAGAGCAGTCCCTAAGAGCATGGCACAAAGTTTCATCATGGCCTCTGCATCTACTGTAAGCTCCGGAATCCGCCAAATGCCGTCTGTGCCTATCCAAATTAGTAAGCAACCTGTCCTTAACCACCAGCCACAGGAAGCTCCTAACACGGTAAGGGATTTTAAGGGCCCAAATGGATTTCCAAGTATCCGAGAGAGGGTCGGATCTGTTGAGGGTAAAGGCTTCAAAGGCAGATTTGCAAGAATAAGCTCCATTATTAGTCATGGCCCAGCAATGCCTATCCTTGTCTTCCTCTTGATTACTAATCTTAACTCCCCTGATTCTAAGGAGAGTATCCAGGCTAAAGAATGTATCAAACTTTGACCAAATCCAGTCCCCATCAGAGTCCACCACATCGGCAATCCTACAGTTACGTATATTGCTAGGCGGGGGGGGGGGGGGGGGGGGAGCTACAAACATCTACAAGCGGTTTATCTCCAATCCAGGTGTCATTCCAGAAGCTAATGGACTTGCCATTACCCACCTCCAGGCCAACCCCCGAGCAGAATTCAGCAAACACATCACTAAGCCTTTTCTAGAGGAAAGAACAATTGACAACTCTCTCCTTAGGGCCCCCAAAGATTTTGTCTTTCCGATACTTACAACAGAGCAGACGAACCCAAAGAAAAGAGGGGCATTGCCACATTCTCCAGAGGAGCTTCATTAATAAAACTTTGTTGTTGTCCTTAGCTTGTCTAATGCCAAGACCCCCCATGCTTTTAGGCTGGCAGACCTCCTTCCAAGGGACAAGATGAATCTTTTTTCCCTCTCCAGACTCTCCCCAAAGGAAACGTCAGTTAATTTTGTCAAGCTCATTGAGAACCGGCTCAGGCAATTTACAGGCTTGCATGATATGATTGGGAGCCGCACAATTGACAGACTGAATTAAAGTTAGACGGCCTGCTAGGGAAAGAGAATTAGCTTTCCAACTAGCACACAACCTATTAGTTTTATCCAGAGTCTCTTTAAAAGAGGCTTTGGAAACTCTGTCACTGTGGAGGGGAACCCCAAGATACTTACCCAATGAGTGAGTAAGAGGAATGTCAGAAAGATCACTAAGCTTTTTACAAACGCTTTTATCCATGTTCTTAGAGCAAAGCATCCGAGACTTATAGATATTAATCTTCTGGCCAGAAGCAGAGAAGCAATTAAGGATATCCATGACCACACCAACTTGCTCCTCATTCCCTTCCACAAAGATCATCACATCGTCAGCGAAGAACAAATGGGAAATAGGAGGGCAAAACTTGTTAATGGACACAGGATGGAGAATCCCCTTGCTCACAGCCTCTTGAATTAGGTGAGACAGCCTCTCCATAGCAATAACAAAAAGGAAGGGGCTCATAAGATCTCCTTGACGGATACCCCTGGAGGGAGAGAACTCATCAGACATATCTCCATTGATCAAAACCTGGAAAACAGGAGAAGAAATGCAATCCTCAATCAATCTCCTCCAGTTCTCTGGTATACCAGCTCTTTTTAAACTATCCAGAAGAAAACTCCAATTTAAACGGTCATAAGCTTTCTCCAGATCAAGTTTGAGTGCCACGATCCCTTTCTTACCTTTCCTCATCTTCATAGAGTGAACCACCTCCTGGGCAATAACCAGATTGTCCATCATTTGCCTGCCAGGAACAAAACTACCTTGATTTTGGCTAATAATCCCAGGAAGGATACGCCGGAGCCTATTAGCCACAATCTTAGTGATAGCTTTATATAACTGATAACATTGAGATATTATCCCGAGGACCGAGAGGGATATTCACCTAAAGAACGCCACGTATTGATCCTCCAAAGAGATCCGACTGGCGGATCACCGGATCACCAAGGTCCCATCAAAAGAGACCCGCCAGAGAACCTATGAGGCGAATCTCCTTGAACACTCATTCGCCATTAGAACGGCTGGGTCGACCTGGCCATAAAGACCATTAATGAGCTATCAATTAGCTAACCGCGGGCTTAAAGGTAACTTGTAACCGCCATTAATGGAACATTAATGGAGACTTTCTAGTTACTGTAAGTTACAACTTTCTAGCTATATATAGCCTACGTCTCAGGCTATCAAGGTACACATTCACTTACCCTTTGTCAATTCAGTTTGCTCTCTTGTTCTTCCTTACTGACTTTGGCATCAGAGCTTCCCCCCGTCGAACCCAACGATGCCCCCACAGGGACGGAAGTTAATCAGAATTTCTCCGCTGTAGACACCGAGTCGGAGGACCTGTGACGAAAACCTGTAACAAGACGGTTGAAGCGGTTGGTTTCGGGAGTTTTAAAGCAAAAAAAATATAATAAAAAACGAGAGATCAGTAGGAGTTGCGATCATCGAGTGGACGGCTCGCAAGTGCTCAGCGACGTGGTGCAAGCGCTTAGCGGCAGTCGGTGTGCGCCCGACGACAGTTGGACGCGCGCCCGACGGCCGCTGGGCGCGCGCACCCGACAGCGCGGGACGCACGCCCGACAGCCTCTGGGCGAGCGCCCAACGTCCGTTGGGCGAACGCCCAACGACGTCGGGCGAACGCCCAACCTGCGTTGGGCGAACGCCCAACCAAGTTGGGTGTTTGCCCAACTAATGTTGGGCGTTCGCCCAACGCAAGTTGGGCGTTCACCCAACATAAGTCGGGCGTCCGCCCAACCTCCTTTGGGCGACGCCCAATTTTAATCGGGCGTCGCCCAAAGTTTCCGAGGATCCTCGCCTATATAAGGCACGAATCCTCATGCATTTGTAGAGAGGAATTTAGGGAGAGCTTTCTCACTCTAGACATTTTTAGAGAGAGAGAGTGAAATTTTTTGAGGAAAATATTTTTTTTTTCTCAAAAAGTCTGAATTTCCTAAAAGTTAAATTTTTACTAAAAACCCGAAAAACACAAAAAAGGCAACTCGTGGAATCAACCGACTTCAGCCGTCAAATACCGATCTTGAGGTATTATCCGAGGACTAGACTCGTTTTATTTATTTCATTTATTTATTCATTTACTTTATTTTCTTATTTTATTTTTTAGGATATAGTTTTTATTTATTTAGTTATTTATTTATCCCGTCTTATTTAATTTCCCGTATTTATTTATTTTTGTCTCGTATTAAATAAATGTTCGTTCTTGTTTTGAAATAAAAAAACCTCGTTTTTAATATCCCAATACGAACCGTGATCCGATTCAAAGGTAGTTTGGGATTAAAAAAGTTGTAATTATAAGTTTTGAAAATATTTCTAAATAACGTTTTTAAAATAAAACATCGTTTTAGGATTCTCCGTTATAGACTATGATTCTATTTAGGTAGTTCGGAGATCCAAAACGATAGAATAGATCTAATTTAAAGCGTTTGAACAAATCTGGAAACTGTTGGAGCAGTTCTGTAATTTTCCACTTTCTGTCACTAAATGCAGTTTACCGACGGAATTTCCGTCGGTGAAGCTGCTGGAATGTAAAAAATGTTGTTTTGGTCCTTCTTTCTCAACTTTTAGACTTTTGGTCCTTTACATATATATATATATATAATGGGAATATGAAAAAAAAACAGGAAAAGGCAAAAATGATGATGAGAATATTGAAATGAAATATAAATATAGATATATATGTATATATAATATATAATATAATATATAGATAATATGTATATAATATATATATATATATGTAATATATATATATATATATAATATAATATATAATATATATATAATATAATATATGTATATATATTTAATATAATACTAATAGATAAATATATATATATATATATATAGGTAAGAAAATGAAATAAACAAAATAGTAACTTTCAAACTTGAGCGTCCCCCAGTTTCTGTCTACTTATGATCATAAATCATAAGCTTGCATACTTTTGTAAGGGATCCCACAAAATTTGAAAGGATCTAGATAAATTAACTTGAAATATGAAATTTATTAAAAGTAGGTGGCGTAGCCAACCATCAAAAACTTACAAATTTGGAATCAAAAACTGGAGATACAACTTCCTTCGTAAAAGGAATTACAAATTATTCTTGAAATTGATTACAAGAGAGAAATTTAAGGTTTGGGGTGGAAAATGTGGTGTATATGGATGAAGGAGGAAGGTGGTGTATATGGATGAAGGTAGAAGGTAGGGATGGAAGTGGAAGAGATGATGGAGAGAAGAGAGAGAGTGTTGGAAGGAGAGAGAAGGTGTATGGAGAGTAGAATGAATGCTTGAAAATGGATGTATGAAAATGGATGGATGTAGTG